>NC_061082.1:20630041-20697914 GCF_021917145.1 Hypomesus transpacificus | reverse complement strand
TGTTAGTCTCTCTGTCAGCCTGGTTTGCCTTGTCTGCCTGCCTGCCTGTCAATCTACATGCCTGTTTGTCTTTCTGCCTGCCTGCCTGTCTACCTGCCTGTCTACCTGCCTGCCAGTCTACCTGCCTGTCTGTCTGTCTGCATGTAAATCTGCCTGTTTGTCTGTCTGCCTGTCTGTCTGTCTGCCTGTAAATCTACCTGCCACTCGCCTGCCTGCCTGCCTGCCTGCCTGCCTGCCTGCCTGCCTGTCTGCTTGCCTGCCTGCCTGCCTGCCTGCCTGCCTGCCTGCCTGCCTGCCTGCCTGCCTGTCTGTCTGTCTGTCAATCTACCTGTCTGTCTGCCTGTATACCTGCCTGTCTAGCCTGCCTGTCTAGCCTGCCTGTCTGCCACACATGCCTCATGCCTGCCAATGCAGTTTTCCCTCTTTCTCCACTACACACACACACACACACACACACACACACACATACACACACACACACACACATACACACACACACACACACATACACACGCACACATGCACACATGCACACATGCACACACGCACACACACACACACCCACACACACACACACATACACCCACACACACACACACACACACCCACACACACCCACAGAGCCCCCCAGTCAGATCTGCTCATCCCAGAGCAGCTTCTCCCCATCAGATAGTTCAGTGAAATGGCCCTTCTCCAGTGCCAGCCGTTGTTTTGCTGTATTTTACAGACCCCTTCTCTGACCTTTGCACACGAGCATTGGGGGAAAATTTTACACTCCATTCATCAGAGGTGCCACAAACAACTGCATTGCCGTTTCCCTATCTGTGCCCTGTATTAGCAGGATCAGCCTGAGAGCTGTCCGGCACAGCGCTGGCCTTCATCTGCAGGGTTGTGGTGCTGGAGGGTTAGGGTTAGGGTTAGCCTGGTCAGCCGTACCTGAACGGGCCGTCCAGGAACTAATAACACCAGTGTGTCTGGGGGATGAATACAGAGTGCAACATTACAGGAAATGTAGATCCTCCCATTGGACCTGCAGACTGGACTCCTGAGCTGGAGAGAGGAGGAAAGAGACTAGAGCTAGGCTGGAGAGGGGAGGAGATAGAGAGATAGAGATCTGATATTATACAGTGAAACGCAAAATGTTTTGTGTTTTTCATAACGTGTTAATCACAACTCAACGTGTCGATGAAGCAGTTCACAACAACTGACCTCACCTACATATTCCATTACATCAACGTTGTGGTTTCCCTTTGTATTTGTGAGGGATGTTTGCCCAATTCTTGTTTGTTTTTGTCCATAGGCCTGTTTCTCCATGCGTATTCAGGCGGGACTGGATTGCCATAGCATCAATAGTGTAAACAGACTCAACACTTTGCATGATGCGGGCCGTGAGAAGGACTGTCCTTAAACAAACTGGAATGAATAAATAATATTTGGAGGTTCAGACAGATGCTGTGAGCCATCCTACCATCCTTGTACTTCCTGTCTGGTAGCAGGATGTGTTTGTGTTTTTCTGTGTGGGGGGGGGGGGGGGAATATTGTGTGTGTGTTGGGTGTGGGGGGGTGGGTGTTGGGAACAGTGTGTGTGTTGGGTGTGGGGGGGTATGTGTGTGTGTGTGTCTGGAGGGCGGGTAGTGTGTTTGTGTGTGTCTGGGGTGTGTGAGTGTGAGGGGGGGGTTGGTGAGGGGGGGTGGAGAGGGAGAGAGGGGGAGAGAGAGAGGTGGAGAGACAGGCTTCTCTGTCTGAGGAGAGAGGAAGAGAGACAGGTTTCTCTGTCTGAGGAGAGAGGGAGAGAGACAGGCTTCTCTTTCTGAGGAGAGAGACAGGCTTCTCTGTCTGAGGAGAGAGGGAGAGAGACAGGCTTCTCTGTCTGATGTGAGAGGGAGAGAGACAGGCTTCTCTGTCTGAGGAGAGAGGGAGAGAGACAGGCTTCTCTGTCTGAGGAGAGAGGGAGAGAGACAGGCTTCTCTGTCTGAGGAGAGAGACAGGCTTCTCTGTCTGAGGAGAGAGGGAGAGAGACAGGCTTCTCTGTCTGAGAAGAGAGGGAGAGAGACAGGCTTCTCTGTCTGAGGAGAGAGGGAGAGAGACAGGCTTCTCTGTCTGAGGAGAGAGGGAGAGAGACAGGCTTCTCTGTCTGAGGAGAGAGGGAGAGAGACAGGCTTCTCTGTCTGAGGAGAGAGGGAGAGAGACAGGCTTCTCTGTCTGAGTGCTAATGGATGATTGTACGCAGGATAGTGGGCTTGAGCTCTGCCTTTCATCCAGGGCTGCTTGTGACCCTGGGAGCTGCAGGCCCGGCAGAGGGCTAATCATTCCCTGCGTGAGGACTCTGATAAGTTGGAGCACCTTCCTCAGTGGGACGTGGGGGGGGCTCCCTCTGCCTCCCCCCGGTTATCGCTGCAGCCGGGCCCCCTTAAAGAGCCACCCTACCTCCCTCTCCCGCCTCAAAGCCTCCATCAATACCCGCTCTCCTCAGAGCTTTCATCTGCCAGAGAGCACATAAGCCCGTGAAAGGAGGAGAAATAAACTGGCTTCTATCTCTCCAATTGGGATCTTATGAATTCGATTTAGACACTTTAAAAAAATGTACGACACAATTTGTTCTTTCCCCCCCTCAGTTTCCCTTCCTCTGTTAATATCTGTGGCCGTAAATTACCTCGATTGACAGATTCCTACTTTTTTCTTTTTTTTTCCAGGTTGTTTGCTGCTACATGTGTAAGCGAGGCATGTGCGGAGCAGACCCTGAGTGAGGCGGAGAAGTTCTGCAGAGCAGGATGGACCTCCGACACCTCCACATGATGGCCCCGTGGAGAAACGGTGTGATCTGCCCAGGGAAAACCCTGTGTTCAGCTTGATGACATAAACCCTGTGTTCAGCTTGATGACATAAACCCTGTGTTCAGCTCGATGACATAAACCCTGTGTTCAGCTCGATGACATAAACCCTGTGTTCAGCTCGATGACATAAACCATGTGTTCAGCTCGATGACATAAACCCTGTGTTCAGCTCGATGACATAAACCTTGTGTTCAGCTTGATGACATAAACCCTGTGTTCAGCTCGATGACATAAACCCTGTGTTCAGCTCGATGACATAAACCCTGTGTTCAGCTCGATGACATAAACCCTGTGTTCAGCTCGATTACATGTTGTTATGGTTTTCTGTCATTTCCTGGGAACTTCCTGGACCCACAGAGATGACCATTTAATAGGGATGATATTGTGGTGGCTTTATTGGGTATTTGCAGCTGTATCGCAGCATAGTTTAATGGCCCGGGCTGTTGTTAAAGACATGCACCAGCTGACTCCTCTGGACCTGCAGGCTTCAACTCAAATACACAACTAAAGAGCAAATTGAGGAAAACGAAAAGAAGAGAATAGCAAAAGTAGAGCGTTTTATCAGGCACCATAACAGTTCGATTGGTTTTATTCGCCGTATATGATCTAACGTTGCAAAGTTGGCAGCTTCCAAACAGTGTTGTCCCTGTCTGTGGTCCAGCTGGGATGATTTGCCACGCCATATCAGTGACCTTTACACGGCCTGAGACACTGTCCAACATTGATTACATGAATTGATCCTCACACATGCAAAGGATTTTAATTAGATGACTGAATAGACAGAAGTACCACTTAGTTTAAATGCAAAAGCAAGTCCAAAGATTTCTACAGGCCAGTATGAAAGCAGGCCTGGATAATGTGTGGGTCAACATAAAGGTAAGAAGAAGTAAAAAGTTGAATCCACATGTTGGGCAAATATTATGGGTGTAAACCTTGAAATCTCATTATTGTATTTCCCTGAAGCAGGACACGGTGCGTCTCCTTGTAACTTGTTTGTGGTGAGTTGTTCCCCAGCATCTTGGCTTAAAACCGTTTCATCCAGATTGAGTGTACTTTTGAAAACAATCATATAAAGACAAGCCAAACGTCACAGTCACCAGATGAGTGGCACCTCATCCAACCCAACCCCTTCTCTGTGGTTGTCTTTGAATCCCAGTGCATGCTGGGATCTGTGTCAGGGTGGCCTGTGACTGGAAGCTGTCAGCAGCAGCTGCTGAGCCGACAGGTTTCCATCCAGGGGCAGAACCTCATGTGCCAAAGCTAACAGCTGTTAACCACACAACCTGCGGGCTATGAACTGCAGCTCGACCCATTGTCAGTCTCTCCACAGTTAAATATTCCAGAAGGAATTTGTTACAACATGGCCATACATAACGTCTGAAAAGCCTTTACACCAATATGGCTCTCAAATTGGCAGCAGGAGAAGGATGTCCTGAAGGGAGGCTGGAGAGGAGTAACCTATCGCTCTGCCCCCCCTGGGAGGCACTTGGCCAGCTTTCATCCACATAATTATAATAAATTTGACATTTCATAGATAATATTGATTTCTTTATTTTAGCATTTCACCATAGGTGACAGTCTAGCGTCAAGAATGAAATTTCTATTGATCTTCTGCGCATTAATCCCTCATGTGTATGTGATCATTTTTATAAGACCTTTTACTGCACATAAATCAATATTTCATATTTCCAGCCATGCCAGAGGAGATGTCATATTTGTAAACTGCGTCTTGACACTAGCAATTCCTTTCTTGTTCAGCTGCAACTGTGCAAGACCAGTCAATTTGGGCTGGTGGGAGCAGGGGGGAGGGGGGAGTAGGGGGGAGGGATAGAAGAGGGGGGAGGAGAGGAGAGGAGGAGGGAGCAGGGGGGAGGAGAGGAGAGGAGGAGGGAGCAGGGGGGAGGAGAGGAGAGGAGGAGGGAGCAGGGGGGAGGAGAGGAGAGGGGGAGGGAGCAGGGGGGAAGGAGGGAGTAGGGGGGAGGAGGGTGGAGGAGGAGAGGGGCGGAAGAGGGGAAGAGGAGGAGGACGGGAGGAGAATTTACAGTCTCTCGCCTGTTTCTTGCTGTGAGAGAAACGACCCCTTCTTGGGACACTTACTGCAGCATTCATGATGAAATATCCTTTTCTGGAATTCATTATCTTCCACGTTGACGGAGTCTCTAAGTAATGAAAATTAATTTGAAAATCATTCATGTCGATAAGCTCAGTCCTACACGCAGGATATTGATCACTTCCCTACATTGCCGTTTAATTTTGGGAATTTTGGGCAATATTTTAAAGATCCTTTAGTTTCTTGGATTTTGTGTCCAAAAAAATCAACCATTGTATTTACATTTAAGTATTTGTATTGACAAATTCTTGATTTAGAATTTTAAGAAATTAATCATATTTCATAGAAACAATTCGTATTTATATATATTTCTTATAAATCTTAATATCTCTCAGTTTCACCATGCTAAGTATTCTGATGCACTGTCAGAATTAGTGCATTTTTATAAAGATGACTTCAAAACATTTAACTCAAAGAAAACGACTGCTGTTGTGTGTGACATGACAATCCCCATGCAGAATGCACGACTGTTTGGTGAAAAATATGATCACCTGACTAGTGGAGACACCTGACCTTTCCTCTGTCTCCCTGAACATGTCCCTTTCATACTATCACCGCTAGTGTGCCACAGAACAAAGGCCAGTCCATTAAGAGAATATGCTAATTTTGCTATCCGCTCCTAATTGATGCCATTTTACCAAGTAAACAAGACTTCTGTCTACAGTGGATCTGTTTCTGCCAGTTAAAAGGATTTTTCAGATCCACTTCTTGCTGTAATTTCCTCCATTATTGCAAATTATAAGTCTCTCCTTATTCTGGTAGGTGCTATTCTTTTCTGGTTTTCCCCCCACTTCCCTTTAAAGGCCATCTTCCTACTGTTGTCAGTGACTTAAGGATCTCCATTCAGGTGAGGAGGCGTGTGTCTGTTTGAGCAGGATGACAGACAGACGTGTGGTGGAAGTGAGTGACTGTTTGTCAGTGGTGTTAGCTTTAGTCTGGCAGGCAGCAGGATGATCGGAGACACTCCACAGGACAGCATCACAATACCACGACCCTCACCCAGCATGATCGCTATCTCTGCTCCTCACATTCCTCTCACTCAGTCCTCTCTCCCACTCTCCTCGATTCTGTCTCTCTTATTTCTCTCTCTCTCTTTTCTCTCCCCCTCTCTCATTACCTTATTTCCCCCTCTCTTTGTTTCTCTCTCTCTTATTTCTCTCTCTCTCATTACACTCTCTCTCTCCCTCTCTCAATCCACTCCTTTTCTCTCTGTCTGTCTTCCTCTCATCCCTCCTGCTCTGTGTCCCGTCTCTCAGCTTCCTCTGGTCCTGAGTGAGAGTGAAGGTCTGGGAGTGTTTGTGATGCGTCGTCCTGGTCAGATTTATCTTCCCTGTCAGCCATATGATGCTGTATGAGCTCGTTGGCCCCTTCAGATAACGCTGATGGATGTCCTGTCCGTACGTCCACCCTCCTCGTCCTCTACGCTGAGGCAGGCGATAGACTCATCACAATGTACCTTTTGGTCCTAACTTCACACCATCACTCCTCCACCTCCACCCAGATTGTCCTTTAAAGTACCAAGCTTCTCAGGAGAGTGGGATGTTGAGGTGGTTGAGAGCTGGGAGGAAGGGAGGGCGGAGGGGCTGTGTCTCTTAGGAGAGCTGTCTTTCTGCTGTCTCTCTGAGGAGAGCTGTCTCTCTGCTGTTTCTATGAGGAGAGCTGTCTCTCTGCTGTTTCTATGAGGAGGGCTGTCTCTCTGTCTCTCAGAAGAGGGCTGTCTCTCAGAAGAGGGCTGTCTCTTAGAAGAGGGCTGTCTCTCTGCTGTCTATCAGAATAGGGCTGTCTCTCTACTGTCTCTCAGAAGAGGGGTGTCTCTCAGAGGAGGGCTGTCTCTCTGCTGTCTCTCAGAAGAGGGCTGTCTCTCAGAGGAGGGCTGTCTCTCTGCTGTCTTTTAGAAGAGGGCTGTCTCTCTGCTGTCTCTCAGAGGAGGGCTGTCTCTCTGCTGTCTCTCAGAAGAGGGCTGTCTCTCTGCTGTCTCTATGAGGAGGGCTGTCTCTCTGTCTCTCAGAAGAAGGCTGTCTCTCAGAGCAGGGCTGTCTCTCTGCTGTCTCTCAGAGGAGGACTGTCTCTCTGCTGTCTCTCAGAAGAGGGCTGTCTCTCAGAGGAGGACTGTCTCTCTTCTGTCTCTCAGAGGGGGCTGTCTCTCTTCTGTCTCTCATAGGAGGGCTGTCTCTCTTCTGTCTCTCTGAGGAGGGCTGTCTCTCTGCTGTCTCTCTTAGGAGGGCTGTCTCTCTGAGGAGGGCTGTCTCTCTTCTGTCTCTCTGAGGAGGGCTGTCTCTATGTCTCTCAGAGGAGAGGGCTGTTTAAGTAACTGGCAGAGAAGTAGAGCTCTCGAATAGCTGTCTAAATTCTGCCTCTGTGTAACTGACAGACAAACAGTCGCACGCTGGCGTTCTGCTCTGAGATGCGCTGCAGACCTTGACCAGCACACGCCCACCCTCACTGACAGGCATCATGCAACCCAACAACAACCTCAACACTCAAATCTTACAATTAACTTGGCGTGTTCTGGCTTTGTCACAAAACTGTAATTTGTCTATGTGTCGATCTGAATTTCAAGTAATCTCAGACATCACAAAAATTATGACAATTTTGTGTTCGATTTTCTTTACTTCGATTGCACACATTGTTTTCGTTTCAGTCTTATGAAGTACCATGGAAAAACATTACCTTGAATCCCCTCGCCCAGGTAACGATGTGAAGTTGCATCTCAGATTTATTGCAATTTGTTAAGAGTCTGGCCTTTCAAAATTAAATTTCTTCAAAGTATAAAATGTGCTTCATCTTTGCAGGAAGGCACACAACAGTTAGCAGTGGTTAAAAAAAGACATTGTAAATGTTGCAAATGTTTAATAGCACAGAATTAAGAATCTATGTGGCTTTACTGAATTGAATTAGAGAGCTATTTTGCCATCTCATGATGCATTTAGGAAGACGAGGTACAGATCCAAGTATTGATCCCCCCCCCCCATAACCAAATAAACAATATGTATATGTATGTATTTGAGGGTAAAATTGAATCAAAATGCACATATTACATTGAGAAAATCTTAGCAGACTGACTGCAATTGAATTTGGCAGGAAAGAATTCAGTTAAAGAGTTAAAGACCTTTGATCTACGCTCCTACTAAACAACAGTCCCACCAGAGGAACAGATATTTATGGCTTTAGTCTTGTTTCATAGCAGCCTCATCGTTCCCTGGGTGGGCAGGATTCCTTCAGCTCACGTCTGCGTCCATGTGTCTCTCTATCTGTCCTTTGGTTTTTGTGTGTGTGTGTAATCAAGTGCATATGTGAAAGCGTTCATGTGTGAGTCATGGTGCGTGTGTGTGCATTCAACCATGTTCACAAGTGCAAGTGAGTATACACGCGTGTATGGACGAGGGGTGCGTGTGTGTGTGCATGTGTGCGTGTGTGTGGATGTGTGTGTGTGCCTGCGCTCCTTCAAATGGCAGAGAGCAGGAGGAGGAGGTGTAGTCATGTTTGTGTGGATTAATAACTATTAATTCTTCCTTTGACTGTAATTGATGCTTAAATCTCAGGTTGCCTCCTCCCCCGCCTGGACCTCTGCCCCCCCCCGTCAGTTCCAGCCGTCTAATAAGGGCATTATACCAAGGGGCTTCATGCATTCTGATCAATCAAATTAGAAGGCCGGTGACTGAGATAGATTGCGACCAGTAATTAGAGAATCCTCAAGGCCTCCCCTCTCTGCCACTCATGTAACCAGAGGCTTTGTTATCTACCTATCAGGCCCAGCGTGAGGCTGTGTTTGCCTCCCACATGCACCCACCCCCTCCACACTCCCCCCTTCCTTTTTTAAACTCCTTCGTTATGTCACAGGAGAGACAGATCCTGGACCCTCCTTGTCACCCGCCCCGAACGCTCGACGCCGCGGACAGCGCAGTGGGACGGCCCTTAATTGGAGCAACTTGGGGTGGTAAGTACCCACGAGCGTGTCACCGACATGGGGGAACAGAGACAAGGCTGACACAGAAAGACAGGGACACCCTGGGCTGCCCCCAAGCCTCCCCTCCCCCAAGCCTCCCCCAGCCTCCCAGCCTCCCAGCCCCCCCCCTTCCCTCCTCTCCTCCACCCCTCTTCTCCATCCGTCCTCTGCTCCACCCCTACCCCTTCCCTCCCCCTCCTCTCCTCCACCCCTTTCCTCCACCCCTTCTTCCCCTCCCTCCCTCCCTTCCCCTTCTTTCCCTCCCTCCCTCCCTCCCTCCCTCCCTCCTCCTGCGAGGGTTTGCAGCTCCAGGGCTGCTGGTCTGCTCTGGAGTCACCTGGGAAGACGTGTTCACACTCTCATGTCGTTCTTACTTGTGTATAAGTTGTCTATGTAAGTTGTGTGGACTGTGTTTGGTGTGTGTGTGTTGGGTGTGTTTTAGGTGTGTGTGTATCTGTTCTACAGTGATTTTCCTCTCGTGTGCTTCTGTGTGGGCCACTGCTGTGACAGAGGCCCTCTCTCTAACAGCATGAATGAAGATAAAACACAAGACAAACTGGAGCAAGAGAGGCATCTCTTCCCATGATTCATGATGGTGCTGAGTCAGAAGGGCAGTTAGAGCAAAGCCTCATGTCTCCTCTCCTACCTCCTAGCCCCTCCCATGTCAACTCTCCTACCTCCTAGCCCCTCCCATGTCAACTCTCCTACCTCCTAGCCCCTCCCATGTCAACTCTCCTACCTCCTCTAATGTCTCCTCTCCTAGCCCCTGCCCTGTCTCCTCTCCTATCTCCTCTCCTGCCTCCTCTCTTACCTCCTTTCCTACCTCACCTTCCTCCTCTCCTGCCTCCACTGCCTCTCCCTCCCCCCTCTCCTCTCCTCTCTTCTCGTCTCCCAGTACGTCTAATGGAGCTGCAGTGAACAGTGCACAGAGTGACACTGTCAAGCCATCAGGAATAGCTGATTATTGCGCTAAATATTGATCTCTGCCTCACATGTCAAAATTCCCCCCACCCCTCAATTAGAATTTCCTCTCTACACCATACAGGAACTAACTGAATGTATTCCCTCAGTGTGTGGAGGAGCAGGCACAGGCTTGTCTTGCCTCCTCCCTCCTGAGTCTTGAGATGACTCCCAACTGTCTGTCTGGGGCTCCGCAGCTCTGGGATAATCAGACATCTTTTCCACATCTTATCACAGGATGATCGGCCTGTCTCTCCCCCTCCCCCCTCCCCCCTCCCCCCGCTCTCCCCACTTTTACTTCCCCGCTCAATGTCATCTCTCTTTTTTCCATTCCTCCTCTTCCTTTCTCCCCCATTCATCCACATTTTACCTTTCACTACTTCACACCCCAATCCCTCTCTTTTTCTTTTACCACCTCCCCTCCTGCCCCCCTTGTATGTTTGCCCCTCCCTTTCACCCTTCTCTCTCTCCAACCTCTCACATTCCCTCCACTCCTACTTCTCCTCCCTCCCTTAAGTCTCTGGGATGCAGGTCTTCATCAGAGGCACCAGCCAGTCGCTGGTCGCTGGAAGTCGAGTGCCACAAGGTGCTGTTTTCTATTTGTTTGTTTCATGCTTCACTGATCCAGCCACTGACCTGTGCTGCCGTGTCACACCAGGCGCAGGCAACTTCATCCAATCAAAGACGGGCTGGAAATTAACACGGATCTTTCTATTCCTGAGAAAGGGATTGTGGGAAGGAACATTCCTGGCATCTAGCATGGCACACATTTCAACATTTTATTGATTTCATTCAATTTTTGATGTGTTTTTAATACAAAAGTCATGTTATTTGAATGTAATAGGGTTAAATACATCTTTACTGTAAAACATGCAGGTCTTTTTTTATTTTCTTGTAAAATCATGACTGAAACAACACAATATGACTACTTAAAAATGAAATCTGCATTATCAAGAATTGCATATTTACATAAATATTCTTAACTAAATATTTTGACATATACTCTCATGCATAAATACGCTACAGTGCTGTTAAAGTTTTTTTTAAATAAAAATTCAGGTGCTTTTCCACAAACTCCATTCGAATGCCACCCCGCCCTGTGAGTATACTATATATGCAATATTCATAGTTGAACCACTGACTGTTATTCAACCGGGAAGCATTTGGAGAGGAAAGTTCATGTGCATTCTTGATGGATTGTGCATGTCTTCTCTTCTCTATGTGGATGGAGAGCTTGTTTGAAGGTCACTGATTCTACTGTTCTCTCTGCAGGCTTCTTGTAGGGAAAAATATCTCCTGGCCCTAGTCCATATTCTCCACAGTGCTTTTAGGTTGACTAGATCGACTGACCGGAACCTTCTCCAGGTGATACATGTCTCTGAGATCATCCTTTTGGTAGCTCTTTCATGAAAAACCAAGCTATGGAATTTGGGTTTATACATTCATCCTATTTTGTCAGAACCTTCCTTGTATCTCCCATCACTTTCAGACTTTTGATATGTTGCAATGTCTGAATATTCATGAATACGCAAAACATTTCTTTAACATAAACACATTTTAAGTGGAGCAGGTGTATGGTAGAGCACTGTGTGATAGAGCAGTGTGTGGTAGAGTACTGTGTGGTGGAGCAGTGTGTGGTGGAGCAGTGTGTGGTGGAGCAGTGTGTGGTAGAGTACTGTGTGGTGCTGTAGAGCAGTGTTTGGTAGAGCAGTGTGTGGTAGAGCAGTGTGTGGTGGAGCAGTGTGTGGTGGAGCAGTGTGTGGTAGAGTACTGTGTGTGGTGGAGCAGTGTGTGGTAGAGCAGTGTGTGGTGGAGCAGTGTGTGGTAGAGCAGGTGTATGGTAGAGCAGTGTGTGGTGGAGCAGGCGTGTGGTGGAGCAGTGTTTGGTAGAACAGTGTGTGGTAGAGCAGTGTGTGGTGGAGCAGGCGTGTGGTAGAGCAGGCGTGTGGTAGAGCAGTGTGTGGTAGAGCAGTGTGTGGTGGAGCAGTGTGTGGTAGAGCAGGTGTGTGGTAGAACAGTGTGTGGTGGAGCAGTGTGTGGTGGAGCAGTGTTTGGTAGAACAGTGTGTGGTAGAGCAGTGTGTGGTGGAGCAGTGTGTGGTGGAGCAGGCGTGTGGTAGAGCAGTGTTTGGTAGAACAGTGTGTGGTGGAGCAGTGTGTGGTGGAGCAGGCGTGTGGTAGAGCAGGCGTGTGGTGGAGCAGGCGTGTGGTAGAGCAGTGTTTGGTAGAACAGTGTGTGGTGGAGCAGTGTGTGGTAGAGCAGGCGTGTGGTAGAGCAGGCGTGTGGTAGAGCAGGCGTGTGGTAGAGCAGTGTGTGGTAGAGCAGTGTGTGGTGGAGCAGTGTGTGGTGAGGAAGCTGGCTGCTCTGTCAGGAGTGTATGTGTGTCACACCCCCCCCCAACACACCACACCCTCATCCCCCCAGGACCCACCCTGAGAGGGCTTTCTGAGGGTCAGCTGTGAAGAGAGACGTGGTGCATTCTGGGAAAATGACCCAGGAAGGCTTCTACCCTGCACGCGCTCAGTAGAGACATGAGCCTGGGGAGCATGTGGGCCCCCCCCTTCCATCCCAGCATGCATCATACCGATGTGTTTGCATAACAATCTCACTCTTCAAACATATCCTTATATACATTCACGCCTCATGCAAGCATTAGAAAGGCATGCGTGAAACTACACTCTCTCTCTCTCTGTCTCTCTCTGTGTCACACACAGACACACAGGTTCCCAGTACAGGAGGGGAAACCACTCACGCATGCAACATCTATGGATATATTTCATATTTCATTTCAGGCATGTCTGCCTCCAGCAACAGCACAGTCTCAGATACAGCCGTCCAGAGGTAGCAACAGCACAGTGTCAGATACAGCCGTCCAGAGGTAGCAACAGCACAGTGTCAGATACAGCTAGTGTGCTTGTAAGCTTTGTTTGATGAATCGGACCATGACTCCTGTGGGATAGATTACATTAAACCATGCTCTTTTACTTTCTAATCCTGACTTGATTTGATTTGTACACGAACTCAGCTGCTTGGAAACTCAACAGCAAATATACAGTATTTATAAGACCTGTGGTGAGGTGTGGATCTGAGCAGCAGCTTACTGCAGGTATTATTGTTTTCTTCACCCTGGCTGGTTCTACTGTCTGTGGACGCCATCCTGGGCCTTGGGGCTTTGTGGTGCTCATTATAATTGGTTTTCTGCTTGAACTTTCAAAAACTGTCATGTCAAAACAGGCCAAAATGTTTCCTCTGTTTTCTTTGATGTGGCCATGGGGCCTTGCATTCAGATGTGCCACTTGACCAAGATGCTGCTATATCTCAGGGGCAAGCTTCAGCCTCTGTCTGAAGACAGCGGCCGGCCGGCCCGTCTGACAACTGATCACTGTCACACACACTCTGAGTTCAGACGTGCACACTAATACCATGGCTGCTGTTTATAGAACAACCTCAACCCTCCTCATCACCAGGACTGAGAGGTTAAGGTTGGGGTTGGATGTCTAAGACCTTAGGAACAGGGTTTGGAAGAGGTGAAGTCAACAGACTCCTTGTTCTTTGTTTCCTAAAGAGTCTCTCTCCGGTGGGCAGGGATGACACACACCAGTTACACATCTCTGTAACAACCACACACACAAACACACACCAGTTACACATCTCTGTAACGACCACACACAAACACACACCAGTTACACATCTCTGTAACGACCACACACACAAACACACACCAGTTACACATCTCTGTAACAACCACACACACAAACACACACCAGTTACACATCTCTGTAACAACCACACACACAAACACACACCAGTTACACATCTCTGTAACGACCACACACACAAACACACACCAGTTACACATCTCTGTAACAACCACACACACAAACACACACCAGTTACACATCTCTGTAACAACCACACACACAAACACACACCAGTTACACATCTCTGTAACGACCACACACACAAACACACACCAGTTACACATCTCTGTAACAACCACACACACAAACACACACCAGTTACACATCTCTGTAACAACCACACACACAAACACACACCAGTTACACATCTCTGTAACGACCACACACACAAACACACACCAGTTACACATCTCTGTAACAACCACACACACAAACACACACCGGTTACACATCTCTGTAACAACCACACACACAAACACACACCAGTTACACATCTCTGTAACAACCACACACACAAACACACACCAGTTACACATCTCTGTAACAACCACACACACAAACACACACCAGTTACACATCTCTGTAACAACCACACACACAAACACACACCAGTTACACATCTCTGTAACAACCACGCACACAAACACACACCAGTTACACATCTCTGTAACAACCACACACACAAACACACACCAGTTACACATCTCTGTAACAACCACACACACAAACACACACCAGTTACACATCTCTGTAACGACCACACACACAAACACACACCAGTTACACATCTCTGTAACGACCACACACACAAACACACACCGGTTACACATCTCTGTAACAACCACACACACAAACACACACCAGTTACACATCTCTGTAACAACCACACACACAAACACACACCAGTTACACATCTCTGTAACAACCACACACACAAACACACACCAGTTACACATCTCTGTAACAACCACACACACAAACACACACCAGTTACACATCTCTGTAACAACCACGCACACAAACACACACCAGTTACACATCTCTGTAACAACCACACACACAAACACACACCAGTTACACATCTCTGTAACAACCACACACACAAACACACACCAGTTACACATCTCTGTAACAACCACACACACAAACACACACCAGTTACACATCTCTGTAACAACCACGCACACAAACACACACCGGTTACACATCTCTGTAACAACCACACACACAAACACACACCGGTTACACATCTCTGTAACAACCACACACACAAACACACACCAGTTACACATCTCTGTAACAACCACACACACAAACACACACCAGTTACACATCTCTGTAACAACCACACACACAAACACACACCAGTTACACATCTCTGTAACAACCACACACACAAACACACACCGGTTACACATCTCTGTAACAACCACACACACAAACACACACCGGTTACACATCTCTGTAACAACCACACACACAAACACACACCGGTTACACATCTCTGTAACAACCACACACACAAACACACACCGGTTACACATCTCTGTAACAACCACACACACAAACACACACCAGTTACACATCTCTGTAACAACCACACACACAAACACACACCAGTTACACATCTCTGTAACGACCACACACACAAACACACACCAGTTACACATCTCTGTAACGACCACACACACAAACACACACCAGTTACACATCTCTGTAACAACCACACACACAAACACACACCAGTTACACATCTCTGTAACAACCACACACACAAACACACACCAGTTACACATCTCTGTAACAACCACACACACAAACACACACCGGTTACACATCTCTGTAACAACCACACACACAAACACACACCAGTTACACATCTCTGTAACAACCACACACACAAACACACACCAGTTACACATCTCTGTAACAACCACACACACAAACACACACCAGTTACACATCTCTGTAACAACCACACACACAAACACACACCAGTTACACATCTCTGTAACAACCACACACACAAACACACACCGGTTACACATCTCTGTAACGACCACACACACAAACACACGCCAGTTACACATCTCTGTAACAACCACACACACAAACACACACCAGTTACACATCTCTGTAACAACCACACACACAAACACACACCAGTTACACATCTCTGTAACAACCACACACACAAACACACACCAGTTACACATCTCTGTAACAACCACACACACAAACACACACCGGTTACACATCTCTGTAACAACCACACACACAAACACACACCAGTTACACATCTCTGTAACAACCACACACACAAACACACACCAGTTACACATCTCTGTAACAACCACACACACAAACACACACCAGTTACACATCTCTGTAACAACCACACACACAAACACACACCAGTTACACATCTCTGTAACGACCACACACACAAACACACACCAGTTACACATCTCTGTAACAACCACACACACAAACACACACCAGTTACACATCTCTGTAACAACCACACACACAAACACACACCAGTTACACATCTCTGTAACAACCACACACACAAACACACACCAGTTACACATCTCTGTAACAACCACACACACAAACACACACCGGTTACACATCTCTGTAACAACCACACACACAAACACACACCAGTTACACATCTCTGTAACAACCACACACACAAACACACACCAGTTACACATCTCTGTAACAACCACACACACAAACACACACCAGTTACACATCTCTGTAACAACCACACACACAAACACACACCAGTTACACATCTCTGTAACAACCACACACACAAACACACACCAGTTACACATCTCTGTAACAACCACACACACAAACACACACCGGTTACACATCTCTGTAACAACCACACACACAAACACACACCAGTTACAGATCTCTGTAACAACCACACACACAAACACACATCAGTTACACATCTCTGTAACAACCACACACACAAACACACACCAGTTACACATCTCTGTAACAACCACACACACAAACACACACCAGTTACACATCTCTGTAACAACCACACACACAAACACACACCGGTTACACATCTCTGTAACAACCACACACACAAACACACACCAGTTACACATCTCTGTAACAACCACACACACAAACACACACCAGTTACACATCTCTGTAACAACCACACACACAAACACACACCAGTTACACATCTCTGTAACAACCACACACACAAACACACACCAGTTACACATCTCTGTAACGACCACACACACAAACACACACCAGTTACACATCTCTGTAACAACCACACACACAAACACACACCAGTTACACATCTCTGTAACAACCATACACACAAACACACACCAGTTACACATCTCTGTAACAACCACACACACAAACACACACCAGTTACACATCTCTGTAACAACCACACACACAAACACACACCGGTTACACATCTCTGTAACAACCACACACACAAACACACACCAGTTACACATCTCTGTAACAACCACACACACAAACACACACCAGTTACACATCTCTGTAACAACCACACACACAAACACACACCGGTTACACATCTCTGTAACAACCACACACACAAACACACACCAGTTACACATCTCTGTAACAACCACACACACAAACACACACCAGTTACACATCTCTGTAACAACCACACACACAAACACACACCAGTTACACATCTCTGTAACAACCACACACACAAACACACACCAGTTACACATCTCTGTAACAACCACACACACAAACACACACCAGTTACACATCTCTGTAACAACCACACACACAAACACACACCAGTTACACATCTCTGTAACGACCACACACACAAACACACACCAGTTACACATCTCTGTAACAACCACACACACAAACACACACCAGTTACACATCTCTGTAACAACCACACACACAAACACACACCAGTTACACATCTCTGTAACAACCACACACACAAACACACACCAGTTACACATCTCTGTAACGACCACACACACAAACACACACCAGTTACACATCTCTGTAACAACCACACACACAAACACACACCAGTTACACATCTCTGTAACAACCACACACACAAACACACACCAGTTACACATCTCTGTAACAACCACACACACAAACACACACCAGTTACACATCTCTGTAACGACCACACACACAAACACACACCAGTTACACATCTCTGTAACGACCACACACACAAACACACACCAGTTACACATCTCTGTAACAACCACACACACAAACACACACCAGTTACACATCTCTGTAACGACCACACACACAAACACACACCAGTTACACATCTCTGTAACAACCACACACACAAACACACACCAGTTACACATCTCTGTAACAACCACACACACAAACACACACCAGTTACACATCTCTGTAACAACCACACACACAAACACACACCAGTTACACATCTCTGTAACGACCACACACACAAACACACACCCATATCCATACAAAGACACACACACATGCTCACAAACAAACAACCACAAACACCCGACTGCCTCAAAAACCTCAAAGCATTACATCAACACATAACACATGCAGGACTGGTTCAAAAACCTCAAAGCATTACATCAACACATAACACATGCAGGACTGGTTCAAAAACCTCAAAGCATTACATCAACACATAACACATGCAGGACTGGTTCAAAAACCTCAAAGCATTACATCAACACATAACACATGCAGGACTGGTTCAAAAACCTCAAAGCATTACATCAACACATAACACATGCAGGACTGGTTCAAAAACCTCAAAGCATTACATCAACACATAACACATGCAGGACTGGTTCAAAAACCTCAAAGCATTACATCAACACATAACACATGCAGGACTGGTTCGGATGTGGTTCAGACAGTACGAAGAGGATGAGAAAATATTGTATCACAGGTTCAGGGCAAATTCTGGTTGGTGGCGAGCCAATGCTTCAGAGCACTTTGACATTTCCCATGATGACATCATGGGAAGGGATGGTCTGCAGCCATGCATACATCTAATCATCACAACATGAAGCGCAACTTGCTGGTTCTGGTTTTTTTGTTCACTAAAAAGGAGGTCATGAACGTACTAATCTGTTTTCTATTCACAAGACTTTTTCTGTCTCAGTCACATCAAACACTCCCAAACGAACCTGTACACATCAGATCATTGTATCTCGTATCGATTTATGTAAGTAGTCAAATGGATTGGATTACAAATCCGACACCTATTGCAATACACACAAGCCACCTTTATCTCATTATCTCATTTGCACTATGTTGCCCACTCCTGCTGCTCATTCATATTCATATTTTCATTTTTTATTTATATTGATATTTTATATTTTACGCTGCCTCCCTCGCCTGCTGCATGGAAGCACAGGTGTCTCACGTGACGATCTGATCTGTGATCTGTCCCTGCTTACTGTGCGCTCTGTTTCCATCATGCATTGGTGCTGCTTTTTTCTCCTTGAGTAACCAGTGAGTGCCGGCTTCATTAAAACTAATTGAATCGGAAATGTGTCTGCCATAGGAAACATGAACTCTTTCCATAAAGGAGATTTCCTATGTTATTTTGTCAATAAGGTCAAAGGACACAGTTCATGTGTTCAGTTTCAGTGTGAGTTTCTCCTAGGATTGTCTCCACACAGCGTGATTCACTGGCACATGGTCATTCAGTTTACAGAAATAATCAGAATTGTCATCATTATATGTTCAATTTACATGAAGAACCAACTGTCCAGTATAATTCTTCAATCTCATCTCAGCCATTTTCGAAAAATATAAAATCTGTTTTTGGACAACAACACTCCAGTCAATCTCATGACATTAATGATTCCCTGTGGCCAATGGAGTCAGGCTTGAAGCGTTGCCTTAATGGATGTTGCCGTGCTAGCCACACATGAAACAATTATTTGACAACGTCTATCAGAAATCAATGTGCAATAACAGCAACAGTCAACACAGCTGCTTAATACCAAGTACATATTTATGAGTGATCTGACTAGTACATTCAGTCAATCTTCTTTTAAAGGAACTTTGCCAATGATTAGTGTGCCTGTCCCTGTCCTGGCCTGTCAGGACTGAGCTGGGAGAGGAGACTGTTGGGATCTCATCATTCTCGGCTTGTTGCCTCCCTTCATCCGACATACATGACTGGTGAATTGATTGTCTGTTCAGTGCCTGGAAGGATCAATCTGAGCTTTGGCAGACAGACAGGATCCAGCTGGGGTGTGGCAGACAGACAGGCTGACAGGGAGACAAGCAGACAGAAAGGCTGAAAGGCAGAGAGACAGAGACCTGGCAGTTTGATTTTGACTCTCTTCTTGAAAGTCAGTCTTTTAATTTAATGGAATGTACCGTAAACTGAAGTCAGTCAAGTCATGAGTTGATCTTAATATGTCATGAGAGCAAAACTGTGTTCTGAGCAGAGCAAGGCAAACACTTGGATCTGACAGGACTGCAGTGAAGAACTAAGGGAAACCCAGAGAAAGCCCAAAGAAAAATATTCCTGCAGCTGGAAAATGACCAAATTGATGACACACTGAAAAATATTAACATTAGAGTGAAATGTCTTTGAGGACCATTGTCTGATAGAGGAGCTCGATACAACTGTTTACATGTAGGCTGTACAAAACATAAACACAAGTTGTACAAACTGTCCGACTCAGACAGTAAGTGATTGTTTAAAGAATCAGATTGCTGTGATCTTACTACTCTGTACTCGTATTTATCTGAGATAAGTTTACCCACTAGTTCTAATTGTATTCTTGTTTACCTAGCACCATTCACTATTCCCACAGAAAGTATTTCAACAGATTTCATAATAAATATATCTGTAAGGAATGTCCCCTTGCTAAAAGGCAATATATTAGAGTGGTAGTAGTAGTAGTAAGAGTAGTAGTAGTCATCTTTATTGTCATTTGTTTTCACTTTACATTAAAAAAAGAACGAAATGTTGTTTCAATAGACTCAGGATAGTGCAGTGATGTGCTTAAATAAATAAGTGGGTATATACTCTATCTATAAATCCTATGTTTAAAATATATGTTACAAATATTGCAGCCAGTTTATATATATATATTAATCTATGTATAAAAATACTATTCAAATGTTTTTATAAAAATACTAACTAATTACAAAGTTCAGTGAAGCAGTCCTGTAAGGGCATGGGAGGGGGGATGGGGGAATTGTTATTTTAAGTTCGGCAGTCGTATGGCTTGTGGAATAAAGCTATTGCAGAACCTGGCTGTTTTGCATTGAAAGCTGCGGAACCTCTTTCCAGAGTTCAGCAGTGAGAACAGTCCATGGTGCGGTTGGGAGGTGTCCTTATTGATGTTGTGGGAGTCAGATGGCTGAGCGGTGAGGGAGTCGGGCTAGTAATCAGAAGGTTGCTGGATCGATTACCCGCCGTGCCACATGATGTTGTGTCCTTGGGCAAGGCTCTTCATCCTACTTGCCTCGGGGGAAATGTCCCTGTACTTACTGTAAGTCGCTCTGGATAAGAGCGTCTGCTAAATGTAAATGTAGCAAATGTAGCATGTAGCATGTTGTGAGCCCTGGTCAGACAGTGCTTCTTTGCAGTATCCTGTATGGGAGGAAGTGAGGACCCAATGATTTTCTCCACTGTCCTCTCCACCCTCTGCAGGGACTTCCTGTCAAAGGCACAGCAAGCTCCATACCAAACAGAGATGCAGTTGGTTAGTATGCTCTCTATAGTGCCTCTGTAGAAGATGGTTAGAATTGGAGGGGGAAGAATGCTCTTTTCATCCTTTGTAATATATGACCTGATTAAAGGTGATGTTTATTGTTTGTTGTTCATTGTCATGTTTTTACAGTGTTATAGTGACATGGTAATGTGGCCAACACGTGTTAAGTTATCCTGGTTTCTTATAGAACTTAACTCCTAACACGACTATAGTGTGAACCTAACTCCTAACTTGACATGTCTCTGTTTTCACACGTTACAGGTTCCTCAGGGGTCAGTGGGCAGAATGAATCATCATTTTTGCATCACTTCAGATCCTTTTCGGTCCTGAATGTACAGTTGGCAACCACAGGCCCATAAGCCCAACGGAACATCTGCCAAGCAGAACAACAGCTGCCAGCTGGCGTCGTGTAACGTTGGACCAGGACAACCTGGGGAATAGAGATTCGGTTTGATAACGTCACATTCTGGAGTAAGTCTGTCAAGGACCATTCCATACCTGAAACAACACAAGTCTTTAACAGCTCTTGACAGCTATTTAGTTTTAGAACATAACATTTGCGCAAAATCAGTCATGAATCTATGACGATATCGTTTGTTTTTTTTTACTTTGTGTTACTAAATTAAATTGTTATCTTTAGGCCTACGTTATCACATCACATGGCATTGCAACAATACCGGTTCTGCACCCTCGCTGCCTTAGACAAACCCAAAGAAAGATTAAATGGATAGCTCAGAGTTGAGAGAACACTCTAGAAACGGGAAACGTTCAAGTATAGCAGTTGACTTGCATGCCTTGCAGGCCTGAATGAGTTAATGGTGGCCCCTATGAACTAGCACTCTCGCTGGATGTGATGTACCCTTATAATTTGGAGGCTTTCTCACTACCTGTGCGAGCACTTAGCAGCGGACCTTTGGGGCACAATTCCGCCTCTTTTCGAGGAGGTTAGGGAGCTATTTTTGTTCTACTTATCTCTGAGACTACTAGCTTTGTCTTAATTCCTCTCTGACCAGGCAGGATCCTGTAGGTACTTATCTAGAACGGCACTTCCTGCTACTGTATTTCTTTGTGCCGACACATAAAGTCATGTTGGATTATTAAGTCTACAAAGACTTTCTGCGAGGACGTAAAAACCACCATTGATGTCAAGAATGGGGAAATTAAACTGTGAGATCTAAATGACTTTTGACTTAAAGTACCCTAATATGTATAATCATGCACAACGACTGTCAGAAGTGTTTGCTACATACATGTGTCATTTTTATTGTGTGGCGAAATTCAAACCAAACTATCGTTCGAGTCAACATTAAATGAACTTGTGTCATGGCATTGCAAAGCACCCTTTTAACAGATCTGTTAAATGTCAGCAAACCGGTTCTGAATTTAATACGAATTTGTCTTACAATTAGTACATTTGCATTTACGAAATAATTTTTTTGACAATTTATTGCCTCCTGCCTGGAACCTTCAGTTGAAGCTGTTACTGCCAGTTTAATGATATGATAAATATCGGATCATTGTGGAGGTCCCAGACATAGCCTCGGAGACTGACGTCACTTTTCTTTTGGGAGACATTGAAGTGAATGAGATTTGACATTGCTACAGAATTCCAACGAAACTAACGCGGCGGTGTTCTAAACAGCATCAATAATGAAAAGTTGCTATAGTAAACGATTAGGTTACAGCAAATACATATCACTAGAAAACACCCTCCAGTAGCCTAATTCAAAGTTATAATAGCCTACATGTCAAACAGAGGATACAATACAGGAAGAATCGCCGTCACAGTTGTGGAGGCCCTATATATCTGTTGACAGAGATATGCTGGATCTGGAATACCGCGGCAGGAAAGTTACATTCCCAGGTGGGTTCAGACTACAGTTAGGATGTTGTCGAGACAGAAACAAGTCTTGAAAAAAAAGGAACTTAAGCTATTTGAAATAGCCAGTGAAATTACATCCTTTGAAATCAAAGATTTTTTATGAAGTGTTTATTTGTCCTTGATCGTCAAAATAATACATCGATTTTAACCGTTTTTTCTTTTCCCTCAAACTTGCCATGCAGAACTACTGGCACAATGGCATTTAGTCAGCGTGCCCTGCGTGGCTCATTGACTCCGTGTGAAGGTTAGACTAAAGCCCTGCAACTGGACTCGAGGAACTGGGAATAGTTCTGATATTATTCACAATATTAGTTAGGGTGAGTTATGATACAAAAGCATCCGTCATTGTTCATCTTCGTTTTAACTATCACTAAAAAAGATCACATTAGCCGAACTTCGTATATTTAATCTATCTTATTTTCATCTGGTACACATACCAAAAAGCTTATATATCTCAGTAGTAGCCTATGCCTGCCCTTCTGTCAATTGTAAAAGTCATTTCGATTCAACGATAATCAAATACATGTGTTGCCTAATTTGAACACTGCTACAGTATAACATTTTTAATAACATGCTTTCCCTTCTATTAAAAAGCAGGATGAAGCAAAGACAACATAGGTTGGCTGGACAGGCTTTAGGTATGGAGAACGAATATTATTTAGCGTGATCACCATGTTATGTAGAAATAGGTGGCCCCACCAACTGACAAATAACTGAATGTTTCCAGGCCGTCTAGTCCGTCTCCTTATTCTCAATACAGACGTGATTCAGTAGCCTTCAGTATGCCTACTTCTTAAACGCAGCGGTGTACCCAGTTTTCTCTTTTCCATCTACAATATTGAATATTACAGCCTACTAGTTAGACAGAAGGATTAATCATTTGTGAATAGCCAACGCCATTAGACGGCGGATTTAGAAGTTGATTATAGGCTTTACCATAGCCTTTACTTGTAAATTAAGCAACTTATTTGTTTGATTAGGCACGTAAAATTTGAGCAACATGGCCGGTTCCAAAAATCAAAGATCAAGTACAACCACACTCTGAAACTTTTCACGCTTTAAATATATTGAAATAACTAACGCGCCCGTTCATAGAACAAACGTGGCCTAAACGCTACAGGCTTTGGATATTTTTCCAACCATATTTTGAATTTAATTAGTTTCGTTTAGTCTAGCCATAGTTATTGAATAAAGTCAGATAAGAGAAATTGTTTTGCAAGGGAATTTGATTTTAAAAGTTTTATTTGTAAACATTAAATATCTCTTTCTCTCTAAGCTTTTGGAATTCGGCACCAAATGCATTGCAATAGCCTAATATTATTACACCATGATACACCGTGATAAAGATGTACCATACACTCATCAACCTGTTATGATGCGTTTTTCATTTTCAGATGTGTTTAAATTATAACTATCTAGACGTCTATAAGACATAGAACATAGACAACGTGCTCAGTAGGAATTCAGATGGTTTGAAATCATTTAAATGGCACCATGCTTAATTTAGCTTTTGGCAACATAGAAATAATAAATATAGAGAAACGTTTATATTCAACAGCAACAATACTTACAACACGTACAAACAAGGAATGTCTGACAGGTTTACAAACACCATGGGTCCCTCATTGTCTATACAGATGGAGATACGTGTCTACATATTGTCTATACAGATGGAGATACGTGTCTACATATCCGTCGTACATAAAAGGTGTGCCAGTACTACGAATCCTTATCAAATCTAGCAGACTACATAGTGTCCGGAATATCATGTGTAATATAGACAACATCACCTCGATAGCAAGTGCCTATAAAAAAAAACTACAACATGCGTTGTCTTTTCGGAATATTTTCAAACCGTGGGATCCTGGCAGAAACACATAGGCACGAGTCATTAAAACAAAGAAAATTAAATGTTGTCATCGTAACAAACTTTGTACACGTGTTATAAACTGACGCATTGGACGCATCACATAATCTATCATATATGTGTATATATAAATGGAATATATTACATCTGAATACGCATTATCATTGGAGCAGATAATGGAGCTGATTAGTAAACAAGAAGGAATATAAGTTGCAAGACAGTTTTAACTTTGTCGAGAAGTCCATGGGGAGAAGTTTCCCCGGAGTGGGCCGTTCGTTTCCCTACTCACAATAATTCATCACATGAAAGAAAATTAACCAGGGAGCTCAAATTCCTCTCTTTCTTCTTTGCATCTATTTTATAGATCCTCACAAAGTATCTGGCATCGTTGTTCTATAAGCCTATACGGAGCTTGCAAATATTCAGAGATAAAATCTTAAAAATCTGTCAGGCTGACTCAAACCGAGTCTGTGGAAGTTCGTTGAGGTCTCGTTAATGGTCAAGTGTCAATTTAAAACGGTAGTGTGTCAAGAAAAAGTTTGTCAATTATTGCTGGCGGAGGGACTAAGTCTTCGAGTTTTAAGTAGAAGATGCGCTGCAGACCTTGTGTACATAGCGTGCGGAGTTCGGGCAGCTTGCCCAAAAGTTTTGACAAGTAGTTCGGCCGATTCAAGCCTCCGCCATTGAATGTCACTTGGTCTTTTAGGCAGTTCACTATCTTGTTTTGAAGATCCTCAACTCTCTTGGGTTCCTTCAGCCCATGTCGCTCTGTAATATTAATATAGCAAAAATTACTTAAAACTCTTTAAATAATGTTGGAGAGCCTATTCAATTCTGACGCAACTGTGATTAACTAAAGGTTATTTACGCACCTGTAACCATAGCCAGGGCGGCGATGCAGGAGAATGCTGATATGTCTATATTCATGCTCTGCAGGTTGGAGGAAAACTCCACAATCGAGTCTATCCACTCTCCAAATCCGCGCACGCACTGAAGCCTGTGCAAGACCACTCCGCTGCAGAAGATCAGTTTGCCTTCCACTGAGTTGGACCTGCAATTAATAACATGGTGTCATTAATTACTTTGAGCAATAAATGGGGATTTAAGAGGCTCCTAATTATTGGGTAGACAATAAAATCCAAAGCAGTGGAGCTTGAAGGGGGTAGATTGTCATTATAGTCGAGGTTACTTCATAATTACGCGGCTTACCTGTATGCGAGACGCAGAACGAAGAGTTCCAAGAAGGCGGATTCGAAAAGAAGATCCTGATCCTGCCTCGGTAGATCAGGAAACCCGGGGATCTTTTCGGCCCAACCCCGGATAATCTCCATGGAGCCGGTCAGGAGATCATAGAACTGCTGGATGTGCTGTGTGTCGTCTCCAGTCATTTGGTAGTCAGGGTTAGCCTGAAACTGGAATTTAATTTAAACAGGACTTAATGAGGTCCTTTAAAATATATAACCCGTGAAATTGCAAAGCCTATTTCTAGGAGGGGGGAGTGCTTTTATACTATTAAATTCATGTCTTCTTTTTATTGAGTTCTCTATTCCAAAGCAATTTTCTTAGTAAAATATGCCACTTTAAAAAGCCTGACAAAGTTAGCAGTGCACAATGTCTCGCACAAAACTTTGTCCATAAATTGTAAGTTGACTGGACACCTAAATCAGTGAGGCCATTCTCTGTGTTGTTAGTGAGTTGTCTGATGACGGTATAAGTCAACAGAAATGTTTCGGTGTCTCTTTCTACACAATATGTGACAGAATTTGAATCTTTTTATACTCACTCTTGAATAGTCCAAGGCAGACATGGAGGGGTTGGAGTCTACATGGGCTCTCACGAGCGCGCTGATGAGGCTGACGGGCGGTGACGGCGGGGCGGGGTCCTGGGGACTCTTGGGTTTGGATGGCAGGCGGCCTCTTCGGCCCTTTAGACTTGCAGTTCGAACAACTTTTAAGAAAAATAAAATACAATATGAAGGCCATGTAATAAGCAAATTGTACTGCGCAAAATAAAAAAAAATCTAAATGTCAGCTTTGAAAAGAGTGAAAGATTAACATTGACTGGGGGAGTCAAATTGCTCTTTTGCGCGCAGCTGATGCCAGCCTGCCTGCAGACAAATACCAACAAAGTAGCCTTCCCTTACCTTCTTTCACCATTCCAACGACAAGGCACTTTTGGAAACGGCAGTATTGACACCGGTTTCTTCTGCGTTTATCCACAGGACAGTTTTTGTTCGCTAAGCACACGTATTTAGCATTTTTCTGAACGGTGCGCTGCAAAATAAAAATTAATATTTTCAGAATAGGTAACAGAGTTTCCACAAATTCAGGCTGCGCTTTAAAACACGGTTGATATTGTATAACTGCTCAGTACGCGCTTCTAGAGTTAATATATGTAAAGTACCGTTTGGATAAATACAATTCCGTGGCCATTCATATTTTACCGTGCCTCCGAGACCGGCTTTTTATAAAAACATACGTTTTGATTTTTAAACTAAGGTCTGAAATAAAGTGACCTTCCACATTTGCCACTGTGACTTCTTTCAAGTGCTCAGGTACAAGATAGCCTATTACAGTGATCTTTATCATATTGCACAATCACCACCATAACAAATGGACACACTATGACACATAGTTGACATTAATTTTTATAATGCCTATATGTGACTACAAATGTTATCATGTTTTACAAAACAATACCATTACAATAACCGGGCCTATTTTTATCCTTCACAAATGCTGACAAAAACGGGCCTCCGCTTTTTTCCACCTGAGACAATTATGAAAAAAATGCTAACGAAATTGTAATAACAACACAAACTGGTATTTAACGAAAGCTCACCTTAAAAAATCCTTTACACCCCTCGCAGGTTCGCACTCCATAATGCTGGCAAGCGGCATTGTCCCCACACACTGCGCACAGACCCTCGTTTGATGGAGATCCTCTGGACGGGGGCGATGGAACTTGGCTGTCCATCAACTGGTGCCCGTGCCCCAGCTGCAGGGAGTGGGGAAACGCGAGGCCAGCTTGTTTCCTAATGGCACTCGGCACCGCGAAGCTCTGGCTATCCAAGCCACGGTGTCCACCGGAGTTGTCGTGGCTCATTGAAACGTGCAGTGGGCCATCGAATCGCATCTGGCAACTCGACACAGGGGTACCGGGAGGGGACTGTTTGAAGGAGAATAATGAAAGCCTTGACACCGGGTTTTTGCGCTGTTCTATCATGTGAGTCGTCGCCGCCACATAGTTCTGATGAAAGCTGTGAAGAGAGCCAGGATCCTCCCACATGTGATTGGGTTGGACCTGGAAGTTTGGCGTACTCGGGGCGTGAGGTGAGGAGGGCTTGAAGTACATGGGCCCGGAGTGGGTCATCATGTCTTCTGACTGCGGAGGCAGGTGGGTCTGCTGATGATAGCTGTGCATCTGGACGTCCTCGACCTTGATGGAGGACTGCTCTCCAGAGTGGGGCATTTGATACAGACAGGGCGGTTTAACGTCGTAACCTGTGTTATAGTTGTCCATGAACGTGCTGAAACTAGGGAGAGACGTTGTGGCAGTGATCTCAGTGTTGGTCAGGTCCATACTAAACTTAACAAACTCAGGTGTTAAGAAGTCGCAGCTGTACTCTCCGGCGGCGTGGTAGCTGTAGCTCTGGGAAGCAGGACTGGCTCCTTGAGGTGATGACCCATACTGAGCCTGGACGCAGGGCATGGCTGGAAAGGAAAGTGGCACCGTTTTTCATTTCCACAAACTTTCTAAATTAAGCTTCACATTATTGATTCATCAACAGTACAATACAAATTAATTATGGTTCTGCATTGTACAATTGAGCATTATTAACAATTACGCGTGTTTCAAGATATTAAAGTAACAGTTAAATTAATTTACTCTGTCTTTAATCGGAACTGTCTGGATAGATTCTGGGCTAAATGTGATGTGTCTTGTGTGAAAATAGAATCTAGAAGTTCGTACCTTACGTCTTTACTGTTTTTCGGTGACACTTGAATTGGGTAGCTAAAGCTGACAGATGTTGTATGGGATTCCGGTTTCAAGAAAGCGTCTCTTTTCAGGAATCTTCCCCTAATGAAATAGATAACTTTGATTTATGTTCCTTGGAAATGCTATTCCATCAGAGAATGAATCCAAGAAATCGTCAAGAATCTGTCATTTACGCACACCTAGGCTTGACATCCAGTCAAATATAAACATGCACGTCCCACATTTAATCTGTGAGAGAAGCTACATTCCGAAGAATTTTTAAAAACATTTTAAACGAACAAAGTTGATCAGTTACAGCTGCTGGAAGTTTGCTCTTTGCGGAACAGACCAAAGCGCGCGTCAGTACAAGCAAGTCTTTCGGAACTTCTCCCATAAATGCCGAGATTGTGAATCTGGTCATATGTATCCATTCTAAGCACACAAGTACCGAGCAGTACAATGTGTTTTTTGTTTAGTTTTTGGAATGGTCAACTCTAGCTTGCAGAGCCAAATCTGACTCCTGACACATAATATGTAAAAAACGAAATAAGCTCACCTTCTTTCACATCAGAAACGTGGTTGACAATCCATGCATTAAGCATGTGGACGGTTTTCATGAATATCTGTTTAAGCTCCAAAGCTTGAAAGAGGACAGCCTACAATACCAAGTAATCGGTGTGACTCTCCGAGCACTGAGCGCTACACAAGCATCGACTACTCCGTCAGCCCAATGTGCCTTTGTTTATGTGAGCTGTGGGCTCAGCGGCCCACGTGTTTCACAGCAGAACGTCATCTGCGTCGACAGTGACATGCACCAATCCGTTTCGGAACGTCGTCCACATCCAGATGCAGAAGGGTATGGTTCTCACCCAGCCTGTGTTCCACTATACTGCTCTCACTATGGAAAGCACATAATCAGCTATGCAGTACATGATATAACATAATTGTATGGAAATCAATATGACTGAACCGTATAAAAGCGTGAAATTACACTTTTTGTATGTTTATTTTGTGTTACCTCTGACCTGATCCACTATATCCTTTGTTATTTGATGTATTTAGGTTTGTGACAAGTTGTTAGGTTCTGCCTGCTAACCCCACATATGAGACATATCCCTTTCCGTTGGTCTGTTATGTGCATTTGATGTTTTTCTTTTGTCAATATGAGTGATTATTTAGTGTTACTAAAACACTGTATCCGTGATTTGTTTGTTCAAAAGTGCCCAACCACCAGTCAGTTATGGAGGATATAGCTGTGATTGTTGGTGCACTTACACCTGTTCAGTTAGATAATGAAACAGTGGGTCAATATTATTCGCCGTCATCTTTCAACAGAACTCGCCTATTTCAATTGGACTCCAAATATAGACCTCATAATCGTGTGGGTGTGTGGGGCCTACCTATTCAAATGATTTCAGCCATTTTTCCAAAGTAAGGCATGGACAGAGAAGAAGGAAGGCTCATTAACTGTGGGGTATAGTCAGTTGTCACGGGTGAGCCAATTTAGTCCTGAGAGAGGGAAGCGCGATAGTGGCGGCCAGAATGGAGAGTGACGCAGAAAACACGGGCCTTGACGCAGTCAACAGTCAAGTCCAGAAATAGTCCAGGCCCTATTGTTCTTGTGCTTTTATAATACGAAACTAGATCACAAACTAGATATTTAAAATAACACAGACTCTCTCTCTCTCTTTTTCTCTCTACCTCACTCACACACACGCGCACATATTCACATTTACGCTGCGCGCGCCCACCCACCCACCCACCCTCACGCACGCAAACACACACACCCGTCCAGGGCCTAAACCGGAGTCCATATTCCAGGGCGGATTCGGTAAAACTAATAAAGACAAAGAAAAAGTATGTGTAGGCCTATCTGCTTCAGTTTACTATGAACTAAGGCCAATATATATTCAACAGAATTAATGAATCCATTAATTACACTGTAATAGTGAGTGACGTGTGTCATGCAGCCAAGGGATTCCATGGGCAAAGGCAAATAAATAAAACTGTGAACAACAATGCATGATTATGCTCACCTCTAGAGGACACTATTGTTCATCTCCCATAGATCCACATATTCCCCTACATGTATAGCGTTGAGAAACGCATGGCGGTTTGGTTTGAACAAGATTCAACACTTTTAAAGTTAAAATCAACTAGGCATACTTGACTTATAGATGAAAATATGTAGTGCATCGCTTTTGGATCATGTAATAAACTATATAAAAATATGGTCTGAACTTCTCGCTGCTCAGAAACAATAAAAACAATGAAAACAGATGACCAGAATATTATTTGGAAGATGATGTAACATGCACTGAGTATTTATATCTATATCAGTGATGGACAAGGATCTTAGCCTATGGTCTGCAATGTTTGCAACCCACTGCACTGTAAACTCAGTTCATCGTACCAGACATCTTTCACAATCTTATTTTGACAGAAATGGTAATGTGTTTTCTATGGTCACTTTTTTTGTATGGTCACGTGTTTTCTTAAAAACGTAGGTTTTCTTCAGTCCAAACCGAAAGTGACATTTTGATGTAATAAAGGTATATTAGGTATATTATTTTAACAAATTCACTTGTTAAAATGGATTCACTTACCAATTCCTGCGTTAATCTGAACAACTTTATACAGAAAGGTAGTATAGTAAATTGACTGGTCGATTGATGCCCCTAATCTGCTGTTATCCATTAAACAATTAAAGTTTAGAATGAAAACACAATTAGCAGTTTAATTGCCCATTTTACTGTAGAATGATTAGGTGCCTCATTTAGATGCACAATTAATTGACAATCATTTGAAATTGGGGAGCTGGGCCTAATCTTATCAACGTTATTTCCTAAAGATGATATATTTAACATGTTCAGTGGAATGAAGACTGACATTGCCAATCGGTGTCTGTGTGTGTTTGTGTGTATGTGTGTGTTTGTGTGCGTGTGGTTGTGTGTAGGGGTGTGTATGTGCCCATGTGGAGAGGGGGTAGGGGGCGTTTGACAGAGGGATCTGTAATCTATAATGAGTTCCTTGTAACTTGATGTCATCATCAGTGTATAGTTATTCAATGTGGGAATTACGGTAAGAATAGGATTAGAGACTGTGTTTATTAGTCATTACATTTCACAGTGAAATATACATTATCTAACTTAGGCTATTATATTATACATTGAAACATCCCATGTTTGAGAACACTGTGGAGGCATCCCTTGCGCCCATTTGGAAGATAGTGCACGGAAGTCCTGAAAAGGTCAGCATCTGCTTCAATCCATAGCTACAAACACACACCCGAGCTATGACATTGCTTTACCTTCTAGAGGGTCGGCCTGAAGCATGCGCCGAGAAGGTTCACAGGCAGAATCCCTCATAGAACTTCCATAGACGGGGTGGAAAATGGATTGGACGCAAGCCTCTAATCTCACCTCTGATTGGTCCTATTGGATAGCCAGCAGGTGGTTTAGACTTCCTGGTTCAGCTGTCAAGAGTTTGTTGTTATCAACCGGACGCCATCCAGCTGTCAAGGGGTTGTCAGTTGCTTTGGCCAGACAGGAAGCATTGTGAGTACGTTTGTAACGGAAACGCTACCAGCTTTCATTAGTTCCAGCAGGTAGCCAACTAGCAGGTAGCCCACTAGCAGGTAACCCACTAGCAGGTAGCCAACTAGCAGGTAGCCAACTAGGAGGTAGCCCACTAGCAGGTAGCCAACTAGCAGGTAGCCCACTAGCAGGTAACCCACTAGCAGGTAGCCCACTAGCAGGTAGCCCACTAGCAGGTAGCCCACTAGCAGGTAGCCAACTAGCAGGTAGCCCACTAACAGGTAGCCCACTAGCAGGTAGCCCACTAGCAGGTAGCCAACTAGTAGGTAGCCTACTAGCAGGTAGCCCACTAGCAGGTAGCCCACTAGCAGGTAGCCCACTAGCAGGTAGCCAACTAGTAGGTAGCCTACTAGCAGGTAGCCCACTAGCAGGTAGCCCACTAGCAGGTAGCCAACTAGCAGGTAGCCCACTAGCCAGCAAATCACACTGCAGTACAGAATCCGAGGGAAAAAGAGCAGTTTCTTGCATGATCACCACTGAAAATCTGTTGCATCCATACACCAAGTAATCATAGATGAGAATTATGAATTTTGGATTAAAGATATCTATAAATGTTTGTTGATTGAACTGACTAACCTTGTGTCCAATGGACAAGTAGACCTTGATGGGATGATAACTTTCTAAGCATTAAACAGTGTCACCCTAAAGGCATTTCTTTGCCACATGTTCCATTTCTGGATCCTCACTTTACAAGCTTAAACGTCTACTTAATATGCTTTAATACCTGCTCTTTGGAGCTAGGTAGCACTTTATCACTTTAATACATCTTTATATAACATACTGTTAACTAGCAGTGCCTTGTGGGCCAGCTTTCCCTACGGTTGGAAGCCTGCTCCCAGGGTGACGAAGGTAGCTGTTCAAAATGAGCCCGTAAAACAGGGATGAAGGCCTCTACCAGTCACTGATGAATATTCATGAATCACAGTGTCATGACATGCACTGTAATTGGCAGCAACATTAGTAATGACACTGCTGGTATCAAATCCCTGCATATTCATGTGGTGGGGTAATATTTTCTAGTTTTTCTCTCCTCAATGTATTCTGAAGCTGCAGGTGTCCTTGATGTTACAATCAATTGCCTGTTGGATTGTGCTCCTGCAAAATCAGGCAAACCGATATTTTCTTTGTCAATCTCTTTGATGAGTAATTTCATCATCACAGAGGTAAAGTTGAGGGCTGAACAGACTATAAACTGTTCTATATCCCCTGTGTTTCTGGTGTTCAGGGGCAGACCACACTTAGCACAGTCCTTTGACCAGACACATCAGTTATACATGAGATGAATATTAATTATGATTAGAAGGCTTTTCCATGAGAATACTTATACCAGTCCCAGTAAGCCAGGTTGGGTCAGGGCTAACTCTACCCTAACCAGGTTGTTATTCAAAACAAACTTGTTTGTTTGCTTGTTAGGTTGGATTTATCCGTATCAAAACCAGTCGGATCATGCCACCATTGTGTCTGAGCCTGCCTATGTTTCCTGTTATTCCTTCTCCAACCAGAATTTGCAGTGATTCCATTTCAGTCCCGCTAAACAGTTCTAGAATGGATGAGGGAATTGGCTGAAGCTTTGCATAAGCTGCATGGGCCCTTAAGCATCTGGATGGAGGGATTTTCTCCTTCTCCGTCTGCAGTGGAGTGCAGACCCTAGTCAGAGTTGTGGTGCCGATGAGGGAAGCCTGGCAGACCCGTGACACCCAAACAGTGTGTTGTTGAGACGGCATGGTGAAGGGGATGCCCTTGAGAAAACACTGACATCAGAGTTGTGGGAAGACATAGAAAGACAGCGTAGGTGTAACACTACCGCATGCACGTTTGGTTGAACAGGGTTGGAGAGCCTTGGTCTAGGATATAGTCTGTCTAGGATGTAATCTATCTAGGATATAGTCTGTCTAGGATGTAATCTATCTAGGATATAGTCTGTCTAGGATGTAATCTGTCTAGGATGTAGTCTGTCTAGGATGTAGTCTGTATAGGATATAGTCTGTTTAGGATATAGTCTGTATAGGATATAGTCTGTCCAGGATGTAGTCTAAATGCTTTATTTGACACCCAATTTGATTTATCCAAGAAGCAGGCCTTTCTAGCTTTGCTATAAATCTCCATGACTGTACCAATTTATGTTTGTTGAAATTAGCCTTTTCTTAATTTAAAGTGAACAGCCTTTTATACACCCCCAGTGCATGAGTCGGTGAACTTCCATGACACACTGCTGTACGGGCTGGGGGGCGATATAAACAAAAATTGATAGATCGATGTTGTCATTTTTTTTAATGATATTCGATATATATCTCGATATTTTCGCATTTGCATTTAAATAATAAAAAAACATGATTTTATTCCCCCATTACAAAAACAACAAAAACAATTTAGATAGAACAGCTATTATTACAAAGTACAAAATGTGTAGTGCAAATTTAAGCAGTTGCCATAACATGATACTTGCAACCTGATAAAATGGACCTCACATGGAACAATTCATGCAGAGGTCCTTATGTGACAGGACAATAAGAGAGCAGAAGAGAGTGCCTGTGTGCGTGCCATTTTCAGTTTGTGCACATGCTCTTTGTGAGGACTGTGTGTGTGTGAACACAGAGGATCCAGATGGTGATATTAAACACAAGCAACATAAGGACCAGCAAAAAACAAACAAAACAAGTTTTTATTGGATTAAAGATTTTTATATTTGATATTCACTATATTTTCAAATAGTACATTGTCGTCAACATGATTGCTATATTATTGCTAATATTCAATTTATCGCCTAGCCCTACACTGCACACATGCTGGACACACAACACGCATGCTAAAGTACATACAGTGCATAGATGACTTCTTCCATCTGAGCCCTAGGTCAGGAGACTCTGTTATACCTGTAAGTATTGCCTCAGCACAAATGCAGGTGGCAGCATGCAGGTTTCGTGAATAATCTAGATAGACAATATTTTGAAATGGACGGTGGGGGTTTGCTCCAAATTAGCATGTGATTTATTGTGTTTTAATCCATAGTGATTTTCTTTTTTTTTGGTCCACAACAAAAAGCATGGCCCCAACCCCCCGCCCCCCCCTCCTAAATCCATCATAAAGAACGTGAAGACATGTAGAATAATGCCACACATTTATTAGCATTACTGTCCCCCGGAGTCGCATGACAACCAAACGGATGACTGTTGTGTTTGTGGCTTGCGTCCAGGCAAGAGCGTGGCAGGTGACCGTGGCCTACCGGGAGCACCTCCCTCCTGGAGCCCCTCCATCCTGGAGCCCCTCCATCCTGGAGCCCCTTCCTCCTGGAGCACCTCCCTCCTGGAGCACCTCCCTCCTGGAGCACCTCCCTCCTGGAGCACCTCCCTCCTGCAGCACCTTCCTCCTGGAGCACCTCCCTCCTGGAGCACCTCCGTCCTGGAGCACCTCCCTCCTGGAGCACCTCCGTCCTGGAGCCCCTCCATCCTGGAGCACCTCCCTCCTGGAGCCCCTCCATCCTGGAGCACCTCCCTCCTGGAGCCCCTCCGTCCTGGACCACCTCCCTCCTGGACCACCTCCGTCCTGGACCACCTCCCTCCTGGACCACCTCCGTCCAGACAGGCCCAGCTGGAGAACTGCGCTCCTCCCTCGCGCTTGACGTGCTCGTTGTGGAGGGAGGGGCCAGGGGGTCAAGGTGAGCCTGTGATGCAGGGTAAGTAGTACCACTCTGCAGACCGGTGTTTTGCCAGGATGCAGCATAGCTTATCACACTACGTGTTTCTACATCCGGAGTTTGCTCAGCTCCCACATCACTGTGATGACTCCCCATCTATGGGGAGTCGCCTGGAGGGAAAATCACCCCAGCTGTGACAGGCTTGGGCTGGGGCTGGGGCGACGTCCCCCCCCCCCCCTCCCTCCCTCAGAGAAACACTGTAAGGTTACTCCTTTGCTGTCATCCCCCTGTCTGAGGGAATGGTTCTCATGTGGTTCCATCACACCCTGAATCAATTATCTATGCTGCTGGTTGGAGGTTCCTTTAAGCTGTCTTGCTCCTTTATCGTTGACTGTCTAATCGTGGAATAGTGGAGGTTTGGAACCCCCCACCCACCCCCGAGTAACATCCCCCCAGTCCCCCACCCCCAGCCCCCAGCCCACAGCCCCCCACCCCCACCCCCAGCCCCCAGCCCCCAGCTTTCTAATCCACAGTTATTCATCCTTTCCTTTCAAAATGGGGATTTACAGTGTCTGTTCATCAGGGACAGCAAAGACGCTTCTAATGTGGCTGGAGAATGAGGCAGTTTGAACGTTTGAAAATAATTTCATAAAAGTCATGCCCCTAAAATCTACTCCCCATTTAAATAACAGTATATTGCATATTAAGTGATGAACAAAATGTATTTGTAACATACTTCTTTCTTCTTTCAATGTGGAATTGTTCTCAAAACATTTGGCTCCCCTTTGCGGTTTGTGGTGTCATTCTTGTGAAAGTGATTGCTGTTTTTACCCAATGGAATATGTATGCCCGCACAATATTTTTCCCATCATGCATATTGCAGCAGAAGGCTTTGCGTTTGTGAATAACATGTGATGTATTCCAAACATTGGGGGACAATAAGTAGCCAAAAATGGTCTTGGTGTTGATGTGTTTCCCCGGTTGGGTCTGTCAGATGTGAAGACTGCCCTCATGGAGCGAGATGATTCCTCTTCTAGAGGCAGCAGCCACAGCACCAGGCTCATTCACTGAGGAGTCCGATATCTACAGAAAGCCATCATGAAATCAGATTAGGAACAGGTAAATGCTTCATTTTTTCTCCGCGGTTGACACTTATCTGTGGAATTCCTGGTCGGTCTGGTCATATTGCTTTATTTACCCTCCGTGTTCATTTTTCATTCATGAGAGCTCCTGACATGCTTGGCTTCAGTCACTGCCTGGGCTCAGGGGTTCTGAAGTTATTCCAAACAATTCATACAACTTGGTGAGATAAGTAGAGCCTGCCTGTCATTACAGGGGTCGAAATTAATCCAGAAAATTATTTCCAAAGTAATGGGCGGGATGAAGCATTTGGGTGTAATTTGTCTGCGCATTGTTAAGACGAGTCACCCAGGTTCAAAGTAAAATGTCAAAATGTTCTGTTACATCTCACAGTACTCACCGGCATCTCATTATTCCAGGCCTGTGTTTTCTTTGGAAGCCTTATTTCTCCATCTGTGTGAACACGCCAGGGTCTTGGAGGTGGCTGGTAGAAGGGACCAATTAGTGTGATTGCAGGGAAGGCAAGTGCACCGTCAGCAGGTGGAGTGTGCCGTGACGGAGAGGCTGCTCCCGTGGTCGAGTACAGCCCAGGGCTCGGTGCTTGGCTTTGGGCTGGGAACATTGATGACCACTCTCAAACTCTCCCTACTCATGAAACCATTAAATGGTTAGTTAATCATCTGATGAGGGCTGTGTCTCACTTATGAAGAGCTATGAGGATGACATGACAGTCAACATTTTAAGACACCTGACCTCAAGTATTCTAATATTAACTGCCATGTATAGAAAAATCACAGTCACTCTACCTCAGTTCTACTCCATGTATCCTACTGTATCTGCTCTGTGGTGTCAGAACCTGATGGTGAAGGAGGCTCTCCAGGGCACTCCCACTTCCTGGATATAGCTCCGCATCTGTCAGCTCCCCTACCCATCATGCTCCCTGTCGACAAGTAAAAAACCCCTTTGTCCCTTTGTACGCCACCCTCCTCCTCCTTCACCTCCTCATCTCGCACCATTCCTCACTCCACACACCTCAGACGGCAGTAAACCTTTCCCTCGATGAAGACATGAAGTTCTGAAGATGGAGAAGTTCCTTTGAATGACGATAAACTTTAAGGAGGATAACCTGGGGCAGCACCTGGGGCTCCGGAGGACAGCCGGTCCACCCATCATCCCCTCGTCCTCACCCATCATCCCCGCGTCCTCACCTAGGCTTCCTCCAACTGGGGTGAACCGAAGGGCCTTGATTTGATTGGTGCTGCCGTGAATCATGAGCTTTAATTGCACCTGACATTTAAGCTCCTCTCTGGTATTTAAAGCAGTGTACAGGTGTGTCTCATTACTGAAGGACTGTGTGGGGCTGAGAGAGATCTGCTCTGCCATCACTTTACCTCATCCTGCCATCACTGTACCTCATCCTGCCATCACTTTACCTCATCCTGCCATCACTGTACCTCATCCTGCCATCACTGTACCTCATCCTGCCATCACTTGACCTCATCCTGCCATCACTGTACCTCATCCTGCCATCACTGTACCTCATCCTGCCATCACCCAGGAGGCTTCTCTCTCACACCCGCCCCACTCAGTCACACAATAGAGGAGGCCAGCATTAACAATGTATTGGAATATGACAAGTAAAGACCCCTCCTTGAGTCACCACCTTACCGCGGTGGAGGGGTTTGCGTGTCCTAGTGATCCTGGAAGCTATGTTGTCGGGGGCTTCATGCCCCTGGTAGGGTCACCCAAGGCAAACAGGTTCCAGGTGAAAGACCAGACAAAGAGTGGCTCAAAAAACCAACCATGAAGAAATACAACAATGGTTCTCAGTTGCCCCTGCCCGGAAGCGGGTCACCGGGGCCCCCCCCTGGAGCCAGGCCCGGGGGTGGGGCTCGATGGCGAGCGCCTGGTGGCCGGGCCTTTTCCCATGGGGCCCGGTCGGGCACAGCCCGAAGAGACAACGTGGGACCCTCTTCCAGTGGGCTCACCATCCGCAGGAGGGGTCATGGGGGTCGGGTGCAGTGTGAGACGGGCGGCGGCCGAAGGCGGGGGCCTTGGCGGTCCGATCCTCGGCTGCAAAAGTTAGCTTTAGGGACGTGGAACGTCACCTCGCTGGCGGGAAAGGAGCCTGAGCTGGTGCGCGAGGTAGAGAGTTTCCGGCTAGATATAGTCGGCCTCGCCTCGACGCACAGCGTGGGCTCCGGAACCAGTCTCCTTGAGAGGGGCTGGACTCTCTTCCACTCTGGAGTTGCCCTTGGTGAGAGGCGTCGAGCTGGGGTGGGAATACTGGTTTCCCCTCGGTTCGGCGCCTGTACATTGGGGTTCACCCCGGTGGACGAGAGGGTAGCCTCCCTCCGCCTTCGGGTGGGGGGACGGGTCCTCACTGTCGTTTGTGCTTATGCACCAAACGGCAGCTCAGAGTACCCACCCTTTTTGGAGTCTCTGGGGGGGGTGCTGGAAAGCGCTCCTCCTGGGGATTCCCTCGTCCTCCTGGGGGACTTCAATGCTCATGTGGGCAATGACAGTGAGACCTGGAGGGGCGTGATTGGGAGGAACGGCCCCCCCGATCTGAACCCGAGTGGTGTTTTGTTGTTGGACTTCTGTGCTAGACACGGTTTGTCCATAACGAACACCATGTTCAAGCATAAGGGTGTCCATATGTGCACCTGGCACCAGGACACCCGAGGTCTCAGTTCGATGATCGACTTTGTAGTCGTGTCATCGGACTTGGGGCCGCATGTCTTGGACACTCGGGTGAGGAGAGGGGCGGAGCTGTCAACTGATCACCACCTGGTGGTGAGTTGGCTTCGATGGTGGGGGAGGACGCCGGTCAGGCCTGGCAGGCCCAAACGTAATGTGAGGGTCTGCTGGGAACGTCTGGCGGAACCCTCTGTCAGAAGGAGCTTCAACTCCCACCTCCGGGAGAGCTTCGATCATGTCTCGGGGGGGGCCGGGGACATTGAGTCCGAATGGGCCATGTTCCGGGCCTCCATTGTTGAAGCGGCTGACCGGAGCTGCGGCCGCAGGGCGGTCGGTGCATGTCGCGGCGGTAACCCTCGGACCCGGTGGTGGACTCCGGAGGTGAGGGATGCCGTCAAGCTGAAGAAGGAGGCCTATCGGACTTTATTGGCTGGTAGGACTCCAGAGGCAGCTGATGTGTACCGGCAGGCCAAGCGGAACGCGGCTTTGGCGGTCGCGGAGGCAAAAACCCGGGCATGGGAGGAGTTCGGCGAGGCCATGGAGAATGACTTCCGAACGGCTTCAAAAAGGTTCTGGACCACCATCCGGCGGCTCAGGAGGGGGAAGCAGTGCTCTGTCAACACTGTATACGGTGGGGATGGTGCGCTGCTGACCTCGACGGGGGACGTCCTGGATCGGTGGAAGGAATACTTCGAAGACCTCCTTAATTCCACCAACACGCTTTCCGACGTGGAGGCAGAGTCTGGGGACATCGGGGGGGGCCCTTCTATCTCTGGGGCTGAGGTCGCCGAGGTGGTTGAAAAGCTCCGCGGTGGCAGGGCCCCTGGGGTGGATGAGGTCCGCCCGGAGTTCCTTAAGGCTCTGGATGTTGTAGGGCTGTCTTGGTTGACACGACTCTGCAACATCGCGTGGACATCGGGGACAGTGCCTCTGGACTGGCAGACCGGGGTGGTGGTTCCCCTCTTTAAAAAGGGGGACCGGAGGGTGTGCTCCAACTTTAGGGGGATCACACTCCTCAGCCTCCCTGGGAAAGTCTATTCAGGGGTCCTGGAGAGGAGGGTCCGTCGGATTGTCGAACCTCGGATTCAGGAGGAGCAATGTGGTTTTCGTCCTGGCCGTGGAACAGTGGACCAGCTTTATACCCTCCGCGGAGTCCTGGAGGGTACATGGGAGTTCGCCCAACCAGTCTACACATGTTTTGTGGATTTGGAAAAGGCGTTCGACCGTGTCCCTCGGGGGCTCATGTGGGGGGTGCTCCGAGAGTACGGGGTACCGGATTTCCTGATCGGGGCTGTCCGGTCCCTGTACGACCGGTGCCAGAGTTTGGTCCGCATTGCCGGTAGTAAGTCGAACTTGTTTCCGGTGAGGGTTGGACTCCGCCAGGGCTGCCCTATGTCACCGATTCTGTTCATTACCTATATGGACAGAATTTCTAGGCGCAGCCAGGGTGTTGAGGGGGTCCGGTTTGGTGACCTCAGGATCGGGTCGCTGCTTTTTGCGGATGATGTGGTCCTGTTGGCTTCATCGGGCCGTGACCTTCAGCTCTCACTGGAGCGGTTCGCAACCGAATGTGAAGCGGCTGGGATGCGAATCAGCACCTCCAAATCTGAGGCCATGGTAATCGACCGGAAAAGGGTGGAGTGCCATCTCCGGGTCGGGGAGGAGATCCTGAACCAAGCGGAGGAGTTCAAGTATCTCGGGGTCTTGTTCACGAGTGAGGGAAGAATGGAGCGCGAGGTCGACAGGCGGATCGGTGCGGCGTCCGCAGTGATGCGGGCTCTGCATCGGTCCGTCGTGGTGAAGAAGGAGCTGAGTCGAAAGGCGAAGCTCTCTATTTACCAGTCGATCTACGTTCCTACCCTCACCTATGGTCACGAACTATGGGTAGTGACCGAAAGAACGAGATCGCGAATACAAGCGGCCGAAATGAGCTTTCTCCGTAGGGTGTCCGGGCTCTCCCTTAGAGATAGGGTGAGAAGCTCGGTCATCCGGGAGGGGCTCAGAGTAGAACCGCTGCTCCTCCGCGTCGAGAGGAGCCAGCTGAGGTGGCTCGGGCATCTGATTAGGATGCCTTCTGGACGCCTCCCTGGTGAGGTGTTCCGGGCACGTCCCACTGGGAAGAGGCCCCGGGGAAGACCCAGGACACGCTGGAGGGACTATGTCTCTCAGCTGGCCTGGGAACGCCTTGGGGTCCCCCAGGAAGAGCTGGCGGAAGTGGCCGGGGGGAGGGAAGTCTGGGCCTCCCTGCTTAGGTCGCTGCCCCCGCGACCCGATCCCCGGACAAGCGGCAGATGACGACGACGACGACGACGACAAGTAAAGACAGTTTGATCAAACGTACAGAATAAGCGTTTTTTTTATCTTATTTGTGGTTTATCAAGTTTTGTTTCAAGGAGAAGTCGGTCCATAAAATTACTCTGATTTTTAAACTGCCTTAACACCTACAGCTTTGAAGTCACTCACTGCCTGAACACCTACAGCTTTGTAGTCACTAACTTCAAAAAGTTTTTTCCTAGAACACACAGAAAATGAGAGACTAATGATCTGAATCTGGTGGCTGCGGTCCGGCGTCTGAAGAGCACTAGCTCTGCAGCAGGACCCGGGCTGGAGATGTTCCAGCTCAACAAGGACCAGCTGGTGGGTCCATCGTCTACCACAACGGTACGACTTACCTTAATACTAATGATAACAACCCAGTTTTATACACAATAGTTTTTTGATTTGTTTTTTGTTTTATAAACCTTGCAAAAGTGGCACAACATCTTGAAAAAGATTTGATGTTGAAACAGTGAAAGCCAAGCAGATGATTTATTGTCTTTGTGATAAATAGTATAATTAACCCCCTCTCACACATGATTCTTCAGTGTTCATACCGTAGGTTTCATCATGAAACGCCCTGAGTCTTCCTCAGCACTGGAATTGCTGTCTATGTGAGCGTAAACAAATTAGAAAAAAAGGAAGAAGAAAATAGCCATTAGGCGTTATGTTCCAACTAGTCCCAGGACCCATCTGTCCCGGGGCAATCTGTGCCTTGTGCTGGCATCAGAAAAACAAAGCATATGCTGATTGTTAGCCAGGGTGTACATAGCATGTCCTGTTCACTCAGGGTCTCTCTCGTAGCCGCAAACTCCCAACTTTGTTTCTCTAGGCTATCTGTCAGACCTCATTTAGCATTTGAGGATACATGGTTTCCCATGTACTGCATAAAGGCAGCATATTTCTGAGGGAGCAGCGCTGCTATGTGAGCAGTGATCTGTCAGCCGTACTCATTTAGCAGAAGTAAGTGGGATGGGGGGCATAACGTGGAAGCTGTATTTCCTGAGTTTTAGAAGATCACTATGCTTTCTGGTTTTGGTGGCTTAGAAGGATGGCAGAACATGGATGATAGAGTAAAACCTGCACGTACATACAGCACATCCATTTTGTCATATGTTTTATGTTCACTTTGGTGGACAAATATTTAAAAAGAGACTAAATGGAAATATGTGATTACGTATATATTTTGTCCTCCAGCAAAATTGTTTTTTTCTTCCAATATTCAATTGGGAACAATGATGGCACTGACATTTTCTTTTGTGACCTTCTTTATTGTGGAAGGATTTGTGACTGCTGGGTTCATCTCCTCAAGATCCTTCAAGACTTCCTGCTGGAAGCCTAACCCTAACCCTTCGTGCTGGAAGCAGCCCCAACCCTAACTCTAACCCTCCACTGAGGAAGAAGCACAGTTCATGGTTCAAAAACCAATTAAAGATCCACAGATCAAATATTTTAACTATCAAATGGGAATGCATCAAATGTATATGAGAACATTGTGATGAAAACTGCTGATCATGTATCTAGCTTCTGCATCTTTTTAAGTAAACTGGTCATCTCTGTGTGTGTGTGTGTGTGTCTGTGTGTGTGTGTGTGTGTGTGTGTCCACTCCGAGGCCCCCGGACAGCTACTGAGCTCTCGCTGTACCTGCAACTATTTAATTGGACGAGTCAGACCAGCCAAGCATCTCCACCTCATGACTGGGAGACATGAAATTCATTGTCATTATTGTCGCTGTCTCATTTCACAGCATTGAGTCCAGCCCTGGACTTCCTCTCAGCCCAGTGAGGTCTGTATCTCCAGGAGGGCTGGGCAGCTGCAGGGGGGGGGGGGTGTTGGGGTGTTGGGGTGTTTTAGGGGGGTGTACGACCTTCTCCTCCACGGCACCTTGATGCTCTCTTCTCAGTTTTGGCTTTTCATGCTTTAATTTACAGATTGTTAGGCTACACATCTCCTCCCTTCCTCTCTCCATCTCTCCATCTACCTCTCTCCATCTCTCCATCTACCTGTGTCCATCTCTCCATGTACCTCTCTCCATCTCTCCATCTACCTGTGTCCATCTCTCCATGTACCTCTCTCCATCTCTCTCCATCTACTTCTCTCTATCTCTCCATCTACCTCTCTTCATCTCTCCAATCTACCTGTGTCCATCTCTCTCCATCTACTTCTCTCCATCTCTCCATCTACTTCTCTCCATCTCTCCATCTACCTGTCTCCATCTCTCCATGTACCTCTCTCCATCTCTCTCCATCTACCTTTCTTAATCTCTCTGTATGAGATCTGTATATATACAGTGTGTATAATTAAACTTTTAAATGTTCATTATTGTCAGAATATGACATTGTTATAATGTTATTATTCCTTTCACTCATAACCTGGAGGACAATCTGTCTAATGTGACTGACCCTTGACCTGCTCCCTTTCAGCCCAGCGCTGCCCGCTGCAGGCGCAGCAATCATGCAGGATCAGACACCATCTAGCCCCTGAGTTCCCTGTGTTCGGAAGCACATCGCCCAGGTCTGCCCCCCTCTGCCCTCCACTGCCCCCCTCTGCCCTCCACTGCCCCCCTCTGCCCTCCACTGCCCCCCTCTGCCCTCCACTGCCCCCCTCTGCCCTCCACTGCCCCCCTCTGCCCTCCACTGGTGAAAAAGTGGATTCCACGGTGTCCCTAACACATCGTGGCAGTGTACAGTGTACAGTGTACAGTGTACAGTGTACAGTGTACAGTGTACATACTCTCATGTAATTCATTTTCAAATGTGGCCTTTAAATCTGTTGTTTTCTCAAAAAATAAATATATTTTGGTTTTTCAGTTTATTTATATATTTTCTCATAGTGGGGGAATGGCTTGCAGCTAGCCGTAGCATTAACCAGACCCCACCGGCTAGTTGGCCTCAAGTCGCTCAAACGTAAAATAAATCAGGGCTCAAAGGACCTGCTCATTCCAGTGGAGCTGCAACACTCTCCCCTCCAGCCTGTACGGAGGACTTGAACTTCCCTGGCCATAACAAAGAGAGAGAGGGAGGGAGAGAGTCACTCGAGACACCAACATTAGAAGACATTAATCATCTCTTTTCTCTCTTTTACTTCTAACCAAGAGATCGTCCCGCAATAAATCTTCAAAGATGTACATAAGAATCGCCTGCTAATGAAACTGGGCTTTGTTCATTTGTCACCTCTTACACCCTTTCATTTAAATTACAAAACTTGTGACCTTGTGACTCTGAATATAGATCTATGGTACTTTGAGCCAGAGAGGGATTAATCCATAAATCTGGATACCAGATTCTTCTGTTCATTAGAACGGTTCTGTAGAGGGATCCTCTGTGTTAGAATCTGCTTTAGAGTGAATTTAGATCAGGTGTTGTTAGGAGTCCCACCACCCCTCCTTGTGTTCATGTGTTGAAAGCCGTAGATACCAGGGACGTAGGAAATCATTACTTTCAATGATCACCACCACAATCGCCATTATTTTCATCCGTGGCTTTTAAGAATGAGTAATATTATTGATCTGAAGAGGATTTTTATCCCCACTTGACCTTGACCTCTTTGTGTCTCTGAACTGAGCAGTCAGTTAGGATGCAGTTAGGGCTATTGATCCCACAGAATGGGCGATGTGACAAACACACACACACCAGGGGGATTGGGTATCATCTAAGGAGGGTCTTCTCCCTGGCAGGCAGTTGGGATAGTCACGCTTGTGTTGTCAGGCTTCTACAGAAAAAATTAAAAACACAAAAAAACAGGCTTTGTAAATTCCTTGCCTCTGTGCACTTGGTGGATTTAACACTTTGACCGCCCCCTGCCCTCCCACCCCCCAACCACCATCCCCCTCCACCTTACCCCCCCAGCCTTACCACTCCTCACCCCACCATCCCCCCTCCTGGGCACGTTGCTCTTCTTGCGGACCCCCTCCCCCCCAGTGCAGGGTGAAGGGAGGAGGGGTCCTGTGCTCAGGCCAAGGGGCCACTGCGGCTGCTCGTGTGGCCAGAGCAGCCCTTCAGCTGATTCAAAGTGACAGGGACAGATGTGACATATCGGTTCCGACACACTTCCATACCACCAGTCAGGGGCTGGGGGCTGAGTCACCTCCTCTCTGCTGTGGAGCTGTCCCCCGCTGCAGGACAACACCACGACGCTCGGATGAACCGCCCCATCGCCCCCACCGCTGCCAGGTACGGGGCTGCCACAGCCTGTTACACTGAGGCACTGCACCTCCTCAAGAGGCAGGCCCCCGACACGGGCGGGCTGAAGGGCTGTGCTGCTCTGCAGGGACGGGATCACAGGTAGGCACAACCAAACATGCCTCCATCCCTCCCTCCCTCCATCTCTCTCTTCCTCCATCCATCCATCCCTCCATCTCTCTCTTCCTCTATCCCTCCCTCCATCTCTCTCTTCCTCCATCCATCCCTCCATCTCTCTCTCTTCCTCCATCCATCCCTCCATCTCTCTCTTCCTCCATCCATCCCTCCCTCCATCTCTCTCTTCCTCCATCCATCCCTCCATCTCTCTCTTCCTCCATCCATCCCTCCCTCCATCTCTCTCTTCCTTCATCCATCCCTCCATCTCTCTCTTCCTCCATCTATCCCTCCATCTCTCTCTTCCTCTATCCATCCATCCCTCTCTTCCTCTCTCCTCCTTCCCTGCCTCCCTCCCTCTCTCCATCCATCCATCCCTCTGTCCAAACCCCTCCCCCCCTCTCTCCATCCCTCCACCCCTCTCCTTCTCTCTCTTCCTCCACCCCTCCCTCCATTCTTAGGTCCATCCATCTCTAGCATGCCTATCAGCTCCCAGCTAGTCCTGGTAATCAGGCCTATTTTGCACATAGTCATAGCACATCTAATGCAGGAGGGTTTTAATATTTTATAAGCGTTTTATGGTGTAGAGGGCTGCTTCAGATCTGGTAGCGTTGTAAGATGGAATTAGCGTGCTCCAAATGGCCTTACTTACCTTTTAAATGTCATGCATAGGAGCGGCTTTGCAGGAATAAAGCAGTCAGAATAAAAAGATGGAATTCTGAAACATTTCATGAATAACCAAGATTTGAGGATCTCGATACATGACTGCCCCCTGATGTTTTTATGAGAAGGAAGAGTGTAGCACCAGCAGAGTTCCGAGAGCGAGAGGCCTTACTGGTGGAACCTCAGACAGAATTAATGACAACATATTGTTGTTGACAGATTTTTTTCCCTTCATCATTTTTTTCTTTAAAATGTTTTTTTTTTCCCTCTCTAAACCAGACTGTCATTCAATTTCTCCTCTTTCTCTCCCTCTCTCCTCCCTCCCCCTCTCTGTCTCGCTTTGCTGTTGACACAGTGTCACAAGTCAAATTAGGGGGAGGTAGTCCATCATTCACCTCGTTGTCAAAACAGATCATTTAGCATCATCTTGCTACCTCTGATATGCGGCCCATTACAAAAGCTCGTCAGCATCAAGCAGCACATTAACAAACATTTCCCCTCTGAGGGAAGCTTTTGAGCGTGCAGTCTCTGCCTCCTGGGTTCCTCCCTGACACAAAGAGGCGAGCAGGACATTAGGTATGTCTGTTTCCTGTTAATGACAATCCTGGGAGCCTCCCATGGACACAAGCTAGACACTCTATTACAGCGAGGGGGGGGGGGGTTCGCTGATAAATTAATAATCCAGCTTGTCACCAGCTCCAGATGAATGGCCCCTGGTGATTGATGCTGTTTTTTCTCATAGGGCAGGAATTTGATGTCAGAGCCAAATGTGTTATCAATGCCACGGGACCCTTCATGGACGCGCTGCGTAGAATGGATGATCAGGAGAACCCTAACATCTGTCAGCCTAGCGCTGGGGTCCACATCGTCATCCAGGGCTGTTACAGGTAACTAACGACAGCCCGCTCTGTCTCTGTCTGCGTGCGTTGGCTTGTCTGCTGCTTGGCCCGCTCGTTAGCAGGCCTGATCAATTCATTAGGACTGGCTGAAGCTCCGCAGGACCAGAGAGAAGGTGCACAACACACACACACTCACAGACACACACACACTCACAGACACACACACACACTCACAGACACACACACACACTCACACACCCACGTACTCACATGCTCACCAATCACGCACATACAGACATACTGACATACACACTCTCGCCCACATACGCACACACTGGGAAACACACACACGTTCCGCTCTGCATAAGGACCTCATCCTGCACGGCTGCTTCAGAACAGGTGCTCTCTGATTAGGAGCAGCAGGTCCCTTTGTTTTGTCTCCCAGTTCCTGTTAGGTCCACCAGAGGATTTAGATGTGTTAAATCAAGTGCACCCTCCGTATTGTGGAGCATTTATCTGGCCATACATTCACATCTCGGAGTGGTGGCTTGCTCGGCTCGCCCTGTGTCGTGACGGAGGTGCAAATGAAGTTTGTGATTGGATCCCTCTCTGCTCCACCATATGCGTGGCGGTGGGTTTTCGAGGTGATGCATGTTATTAGGGTTGGGAGTGTGTGTGGAGGCGGGGCTGGAGGATGGGAGGAGGGTGGAGGTGGGCGGGGGGTGCACCTTCTCCTCCACCCCTCCCCTGTTCCAGTGCTAAATTGAGTCAGTGCCATGTGCATGCGTTTTAAACAGGACAATATGTGCACTCTGACTGGGACTAAGGGAGCAGGGGCTGGAATTGAAACCAGCAGAATTAATCTCCGGGAAACAGCGTTGACAGGAGCCTGATTATGGGGTGTCCCCCCCCCCCCCCCCCCCCCGAGACACCCCTCCCCCTTCCATCTCTCCCCCTCCAACCACCCCTCCCCCTTCCATCTCTCCCCCTCCAACCACCCCTCCCCCTTCCATCTCTCCCCCTCCAACCAGCTTCATCCTGGTGGAGGTCCCAAACTACCTGGACGGACACACACCTACTAATAACACACACACACACACCTACAATCTGGCAGAATAAATGTTAATAATGCTATTGACAGGTAAAGAGCCAGGGTAATGAAAGGCCAACAGGTGTTGTCAGTCTGTTATTACCTCCGTCTGCACTGTGAAGAGGAGCTCCTTCCCTACTCTCCTGCTGGGAAACAGTCACACCTCATTTGTATTGGTGTCTGAGGTCCCTCTGTCACGAGATGACGGCAGGGAAGACTGGGATGCTGAAGGTGGAGCTAGCACAGCAATGTCAACACACATCTCTCTCAGGACAGAAGTGAGGCATCATCATACTCTTACACTTTGGAATAAGACACGCATTGGAATAAGACCTCCTTCATAATGACCATTTTTATTATTAACAAATACACATCAGTCTCAAAACCACCACCCCTCACACACAAACAAACACCACACACACACACCACCACACACACCACCACACCCCCCCCCCACACACTGATTTACAAAAAGCTGATGGAGCAAGCAGCTGACAGGAATGAATGAGCTGATCTGAAGGCTGTGTAGGACTTCCACCAGATCTGATTCATCAGGAGGCTGGAGAGTGCAGACAGTTACAAAGTCCTGCTTTAATTATGTATGGGCCCGCACTGGAGACCCCAGACAGCTCAACCCACCAGGAACTTTCACACAGGAACTTTATGAACCTCCTCTGATTCCCTCGCTATTTTGTTTTCCTTTAAGATATTAATGCATGTCTCTAACACGCACCCCCCCCCCCCCAAACGTTTAAGAGAAAATAGATTTCCTGTTTGTCGCCCCACATACCTCCACCTGGGACCGTTATTAATGAATAAGTAGGAAATAACCAATACCACATTAAATTATATTGTTTTCGATTTGCAATTTTTATGAGCCCTTCCTGGAGCCAGTTCCTAGATATTTATTCCCATTTGGAACCTCCAGCGTCCGTGCCGGCTGCCCAGGATATGAGAGCAACACTGAGACTGTATTGAATGAATGGCCGGTGGGTATCCAACTGGAAAGCAGTGTTATTGATTCTGGAGAAGTGCTCTAATTGTTTCTCCTGGACAGCAGCTTGTCTAGATTATTTGATTGATTAGCTTGATACTGTTCTGCCTCTGTGTCCCTGTGCTGGCCAGCTAATAGCGCTGTAATCCCAGAGCGCCGTGTGGCTCTCGGAGTTTTAATCTATCATCCCTATTATCCCTGTAGTCAGAACTAGATTAGTCCCTAATGTCTGCCATGCACATGGCTCACTCTGCTCTGCTCGGAGGACAAGGGACTGGAGAGACACATTGTGTTTGTATTAGAGAGTGTGTGTATGTGGGTGTGTGTTTGGATGTTTGTGTGTATGTGGGCGTGCGTGTGTGCGTGTGTGTGGGCGTGTGTTGGTGTGTGTTTGGGTGTTTGTGTGCGTGTGGGTGTGTGTGGGCATGCGTGTGTGTGTGTTTGGGTGTTTGTGTGTGTGTGTGTGTGTGTGGGCGTGCGTGCGTGTGTGTGTGGAAGTGTCACTGTGGGTCTGGAGAGCAGGCCTCAGAGCAGCGTGGGGCTCCAGGCCCTGGGTCCTGGACAGGGGCTGACGCGTGGCGTATGTCTGGGCGAGACCTTGGTAACGTCCCCTGGTCACGCAGGAGCCCTGCAGCTGGAGAACCAGAGGAGGGAGGGGGGGGGGGGGGGTGGAAGGACGGGGGGAGAGGGAGTGAGGGAGGGGATGGGGGGGGAAGTGGTGGAGTGAGAGGACATGGTCACACTGTCCGTCCTTGCCTGTGGACGTGACTGGGGTCCTCCATCAGCTGGATGAGAAGAGGAAAGAGAGGCTGTGTGTCTGTGTGTGTGCTGGGGTGTGTGTGTGTGTGTGTGGTGGAGTGTGTGTGCGGTCGAGTGTGTGTGTGTGTGGTGGAGTGTGCGTGTTTCTGTCCAGCGATGCATGTATGTGTATACTGTATGTGTATACTGTATGTGTATACTGTATGCATGTGTGTGTGTGACGGCGGGGTTGTGATCGCACCAGCAGGCCTTTGTCACATGGCCAGGCGGTGACACCTCAGAGAAGCTTCCTCCGGCCCTGTGGTGGAGGGGTCAGGGTTAGGGTTGGGCTGCGGACCCTGTGGTCCCCACGGGGACAGGAGGGTTAGGGTTAGGCTGCGGACCCTGTGGTCCCCACGGGGGACAGGAGGTCTCCATGGCTTCTCACTGTCACACCAACCACCAAGTGACACCCTCTTCAGATCCCCACTGTCCCCTAACCACTAACCACTAGCCACTAGCCACTCCAGCCTGTCGACTAACCCTGTGCAAACAAGGGTAGAAAGTGGTGTATGCTGTTTGAGGTACAGTTCAACATGCTGCAATACTGTGTGGTGGTTAACCTCATGTGTAATAAAGTCAGATGATCTGGTTTGATTCACTGTGTGGTGGTTAACCTCATGTGTAATAGAGTCAGATGATCTGGTTTGATTCCCTGTGTGGTGGTTAACCTCATGTGTAATAGAGTCAGATGATCTGGTTTGATTCCCTGTTTGGCGTTGGAGGTGCTTAGCTCTGTCTCCAGGCCGCAGCCCTGCACCCTGTGGAGGAACATGGTGGGGCTCCAACACTGGGGTGGGGGACCCTGGGAGGGGGCTGTGGGACCCTGGGGCTGGCGGGGGGGGCTGTGGGACCCTGGGGCTGCAGCGAGAGGGGGCCTGGTGCTGGTGGGGGCACGGGGCTGGAGCCCCACCGTGTCTGCTGGAGTCTGAGTTCCGCTTGGGTCTGTAACATGTATATGCACACCAAACACAAGTATCCATGCATGCACACACACTCACACACACCCATTCATGTTACACATCAGGAGTGACACTCAGCCCATATGAAAGACATACTGTACCCTGCCGACTGCTTGAATCATCACATTCTGTCATACAAAAGAGACCTTCAAGTGAAATATCTCTATTCCACACGCTGACTTCAACGACACCATTAAATACCTTGGCTCCAGCAGGAAAACAGACCACACAACATCCACTCATTTTGTATCACAGTGACATATAAACAATTAAATATTAATACGCTGTTGTGTATCGATTGTAAAAAAAAAAATATCTGCAACTATAATGGGCTGGTTGATATTTCTGAATAAAACAATGACAAACTCGTTATCAAAGGGCATTTTTTAAACATTTATGGCAGCTGAGCAGCTTTGGAGCAGAGGGCCTCACATGGGCAATAAAAGACTGTGTAGGAAGACAATGGGCATTTGTAACGCTGCGAAGTGAAAGCTGTGCGTGATAAACAACCCCTCTGTCGGAGGATATTAACCTTCCAGGAACCTGGCAACCCTCATTCTGATGGAGTTTGTCGACTCAGCATGATAGCAGGAGAATTTGTTGGTATAATCCCCCCGCCCCCCTGCCCCCCCATCACCACCCCCCAAACCACCCTTCACTCCAAACTCTTTTGAAATGTTACATTCCTCAAATGTACTACAGTGTAATTGTACACAGAACATATTATTTTTGAATTCATTCTCCATTCTGTATCAAACCATAACGATTAAACTCCCAAACTGTGTTTTTCATTCTAAAATTCCAGAGACACAATATGAAGAGTATCTGACTGAGACGGAGGCCATGAGCATGTTCCTATGGTCCACAGACACTGACACCAACTAAAGACTCCTTTGTGAGATGACTCACTCTGGGAGAATGGAGCCATGGTGTGGAAACATTCCACCAAGCAGTCCACCAGACAGAGACAGAGGACGAGAGACATTCAGAAAGAGGGATGGATAGAGAGAGAGAGAGACAGAGAGAGGCAGGGAGACTGTGAGAGAGAGAGACCGAGAGAGAGAGAGAGAGAGAGAGAGAGAGAGAGAGAGAGAGAGAGAGAGAGAGGGGAAGAGATAAAAGAGAGACAGATAGAAGGGGAGAGAGATACATAGAGAAAAACTTTACACTGAACAATAAGAGTCCAGTCTCATACAGACAGGCTGGTCAGGGCTGGAGTGGCTAGTGGACAGGCTGAAGTGGCTAGTGGTTAGGGTTAGGTTTGTGTGGTCATTAGAATTGTCTTCTTTTGAGGCTTTTAACAAAGCAAAACTTACCACGATAAACTTACACAAAACATATTCTTTAAAAAGATTGGATGGATTGATTGATTGTGAATACTTAATACTGGCCCATAGTAAAGGTTCCGACACATATCTGTCCAGGTCTCCCTGTAGGAGGAAGCTGCTGGGCCCAGTAGAGTACAGTGCCTGTGATGCTTCTGGGCCCAGTACAGTACAGTGCCTGTGATGCTGCTGGGCCCAGTAGAGTACAGTGCCTGTGGTGCTGCTGGGCCCAGTAGAGTACAGTGCCTGTGATGCTTCTGGGCCCAGTAGAGTACAGTGCCTGTGAAGCTGCTGGGCCCAGTAGAGTACAGTGCCTGTGATGCTGCTAGGCCCAGTAGAGTACAGTGCCTGCAAAGCTGCTGGGCCCAGTAGAGTACAGTGCCTGTGATGCTGCTGGGCCCAGTAGAGTACAGTGCCTGTGGTGCTGCTGGGCCCAGTAGAGTACAGTGCCTGTGATGCTGCTGGGCCCAGTAGAGTACAGTGCCTGCAAAGCTGCTGGGCCGAGTAGAGTACAGTGCCTGTGATGCTGCTGGGCCCAGTAGAGTACAGTGCCTGTGATGCTGCTGGACCCAGTAGAGTACAGTGCCTGTGATGCTACTGGGCCCAGTAGAGTACAGTGCCTGTGATGCTGCTGGGCCCAGTAGAGTACAGTGCCTGTGATGCTGCTGGGCCCAGTAGAGTACAGTGCCTGTGTACAGTGTTGTTGACTGATGAGTATCTGGGTGAGCTGTGTTTGGGAGACACGTGGCTTTCATAGTGCTTTAATGCATCTGCCTCCACAGTCGACGTTGCTGCTGTCAAAAGATAAGTGTGATATCCCAACCAGGAGATTCTCAGTGACAATCTCTGCTTGTTTGTCTGTAGTCTGACTGAATTCGACAGGGCGTCTGAGCTGAGTGGATTAGCGTCCGCTAACTGTCTGTTCAGTGTGTCTGCTCTCCTGACAATACACCCACATATCCAGGACAGTCCAGTCCATGTTACACATCAGATGAACTGACCTGCGAATGACAAGCAGAGAGAGGAGCACCCGCCCACCCCTTGGTACTGTGTGAATGAGTTTTAACCCTTCGTTAGCTAGAGGAAGGGAAGAAAGCATAATCGCCGATCCTGATGTTTCCGGAATGTTTAAAAAGGTCAATATGCTGATATTTTTGACAGCGCTTGACCTTTTGTTAAAAAAAGTAACAAAACCATTTGAATTGAAATAACTTCTTCTTTGTTTAGTTCTGGCACATAATGTATCACAGTCAAAGCGCGCTGTCTCCCTGCAGCATGTCCACATGAGTGACTCGACTGTTAATACATCTTATTGATCTCATATCAAAAGGTGCTATTTAAATGCAGTGTGACTCCCTGGGCCCAGTGTCCCGGCCTGTTCAGAGTTGGGGCTGCATCGCTAATGACCACTCTGTGTGTGTGTGTGTGTGTGTGTGTGTGTGTGTGTGTGTGTGTGTGTGTGTGTGTGTGTGTGTGTGTGTGTATGTGAATGTGTGTGTGTGTCCAGGTGGCCAAACATCTGTTCTCTACTTTCAGCAGCAAGCCATACAAGGTGTCCATGGTCCATGTGACCGTGTCACAGGGAAAAGGTGGCCCATCACTGGCAAGCGCTTTGTATGGGAATCCCCTGACATAGAGAGTGAGTTTAGTACCTACTACGTGAGGAAAAGTAACAACACATTAAGAGCCTTCAGACTGTGCAAGGTTGGAGTATCTCTGGAGGGCAAGCCCAGCCAAGTCCTACCGCACTGTGATCCATGTTAGCTTGGAGCTAACAGCACTGTGATCCATGTTAGCTTGGAGCTAACAGCACTGTGATCCATGTTAGCTTGGAGCTAACAACACTGTGATCCATGTTAGCTTAGAGCTAACACCACTGTGATCCATGTTAGCTTGGAGCTAACAGCACTGTGAGCAATGTTAGCTTGGAGCTAACAGCACTGTGATCCATGTTAGCTTGGAGCTAACAGCACTGTGACCTGTACTCATTGTCTGTCGCCAAGTCCAGTACGTCATTGAGGAGTACGCGTGCATAGTGATAGACATGATGGCTCCTGGTTTCCTGAACCTGCAAGCAGCTGAAGAGGCCCTGCAAGCAGCTGAAGAGGCCCTGCAAGCAGCTGAAGAGGCCCTGCAAGCAGCTGAAGAGGCCCTGGTTCCACCTGTGCTGTACTGGTACACTGCAGACACAAATGCACTGCACACTATAGTTAAAGTTCCTTTTAAATATTTCAAATATAGATAATCAGGTATGGCTGAGGTCCTGACAGCTGTTGGGACTACGGTAAACAGGCCAGTGTTCAGCATCTGCTCACTGGAGAGATGTGTATAAAACATGAGTCTACTACAGTCATTTCCTTTAGACTGCACCGCACAAACCTGTTACCAGTGGAGGTTCCAAAACACTACTGGAATGGTCACCTGTTACTGTTGCACCATTTCCCTAATACACAGCCCCACTCTCTGCTGTCCACAGCTATGGGATTCCCACACATGCATTTAATTGACCTCACATGAACCCAAATACGTTTGATCTTTAAGAGCCATAAACTGGCTTTTGTCATTACCATAGGTTAATTACTGAGATTTGCTCTGAACTGTTGCTACACTAAGACTGTAATAACACAGCGCACACAAAAGCCATTTACACCATTCACCCGCGCACTAAATAGCCATTGTTGTGATCGCTCTATTAGAGTCAGTGGTGTTGTTTGTATTGGTCTATAAATAGAGTCCTACCTAGCCAGGCTTCTGATTGTGATTGTGCTCCAGGGAGATCCAGCCTCACCCTTCCTCTCATTCTCCCCTGAACCAGCAGTGAACTTCAGACAGGGACAAGAAAGTTGGTGTGAGTACCTCACATATAAATCAGCATGGAATAACAGCTGAAAATTCAGCAAATAACCTGGGTATTAATGTGCTACATCTTAATAACGTGAGACGAAGTGGATCTGAGTTTAGATGTTGGGTTGGGTAAAGACAGAGTCCAGCGACAGAGGGAAAACAATGAGAGAAGTGGAGGAAAAACTAGCATTTACTAAGGCATGAATATTGGCTAGTGTTAGTTCTGGGTGTGTGTATGTGCATGCGTGCATGTATGTGTGTGTATGTGTGTGCATGTGTGCGTGTATGTGTGTGTGTGTGTGTGTGCGTGCGTGTGTGTGAAAGTGTGAGTGTAATTACCAGAAGGCGATTAGTGTGTGTGTGTCTACTGTGTACTTTAGTCAGATCTGAGAAGCTTCTGCTACTGTCATAGAAGACAGAGTTCTGCGAGTTTCTTTTAGAGCCGTAACCATGACGCTCACTGAGCTGTAACCATGACGCTCACTGAGCTGTAACCATGACGCTCAGCACTCCTGCTGATCTTCTGATCCTGCAGCCCTCCGTGAGAGATGATAATCAGCAGAGGGATGTTGGTCAGTCTGAACATCGTCATGTATGATGCATGATTCAAGTCCTTCAGTATTGCTTCAAACATCAACATCTTACGTAATAAATTCTACAGCTATATACTAAATGGTTTTTTTTCTAAACAAACGTATCCAGACACTAATTGTGCGTCACCATGGTTACAGTTTAGGTAGTAGTAGTAGTAGTAGTAGTGGCTACCTGCAAATCTACATTCAATGCCTGTTTGGTTTGGAAGCCTGCTGGCTAAACTGGACCGTGACCCTGTCAGTAGTTCCTGTTCGTTCACATGAATGGGAGTGGAAGCGTATGGATGGGCTGTACATTCAGATCCAGCAGGAGGGAGCGCTCAGCGCACTGCGGTAAGAGCTGCGCTGCGGTCAGAGCTGCGCTGCGGTCAGAGCTGCGCTGCGGTCAGAGCTGCGCTGCGCTCAGCGCTGCGCTGCGGTCAGAGCTGCGCTGAGCTCAGAGCTGCGCTGCGGTCAGAGCTGCGCTGCGCTCAGAGCTGCGCTGCGGTCAGAGCTGCGCTGCGCTCAGAGCTGCGCTGCGCTCAGAGCTGCGCTGCGGTCAGAGCTGCGCTGCGGTCAGAGCTGCGCTGCGCTCAGAGCTGCGCTGAGCTCAGAGCTGCGCTGCGGTCAGAGCTGCGCTGCGCTCAGAGCTGCGCTGAGCTCAGAGCTGCGCTGCGCTCAGAGCTGCGCTGCGCTCAGAGCTGCGCTGCGCTCAGAGCTGCGCTGCGCTGCGCTCAGAGCTGCGCTGCGCTGCGCTCTCTCCCACAAGGCCTCCCCTGGTGCTCATTTAGCGGTGGATTTGCCTTGGGGGTTGTGTGGGAGTATAAGTCAACACAATATCTAAATTAAACGTTTCATTGCTAGGGAGCAAATACAGGGTTACAGATTCATAATCTTCATTTCTGATAATAAAGTGTGGTTGTGTGAGTTCTGCATTGCTGGAGTATTACTGGAGCAGCTGTGATGAGGGGGTCACAGGCACAGCCACACGGGGAGGTGAAGGACGCGTCCACACACATGTCACACACGTCTGCCCATGCACACATTAGGGATGTAGCAATCCATCGGATCCCTCTGTATTCATGCATCAACCAACAGCCTTCAATCCAGTGTCATCAATGTGATTTATAAACATGGATGTATGCCGGTGTATTTTCACACATTAACCTCTTGATTCCTCTCCACACTGCTGCGCTGTAGGTGATGCTATGCAGTGTACATGTGGCCCAGTCTAGCGTGTACACATTAGAAGTGCCAAATGATGCAGCACCTAAACAAAATCTTCTTCTCTCCGTCGAAACACATCGCCACACAACTGAATAATAACCCTTAAACAATGAATGCATGATGGTATGGTGATGAATTGGGATGTACAGCCCTAGTGCACCCTGCCCTGTCTGCATGCAGAGAGTCAGTGTGCAGGTGCAGACAGGGGAAAACACCCTGCATGAAACCCCCGAAGTTGACCTGAACAAAAACAGACCAGTCAAACTGAATGAGGTTTTATGGAGAATATTTAGAAGCAATGAACATACTTAGATGATTCATATTTTTGTTGCCTGGTTTTAAATATCAAATTACAAATGTTACATGTTTACTGTATGTGTGTGCGCCTTTGAGTGTGTGGTGCGTGTGTGTGTCTTGGGGGATGGGGGGGTGGAGTCACACATACACACACACACACACATACACACACACACACACACACAGTGCTGGTCACCTCCCTCACAGACACTAGCACGTCTCCAGCTGGGTGACAGTGATGAATGCAGAACATGAGAGTCATTCATGCAGGGGATTCTGGTCCCTATGCCTTTTCTTCACTGTGTCAAGTTAAACAAACAAGATGAAGGCCCAGCGGATGGAGGCTGTGGAGGCTGTGGAGGCTGCGGAGGCTGCGGAGGCTGTGGAGGCTGTGGAGGCTGCGGAGGCTGTGGAGGCTGTGGAGGCTGTGGAGGCTGCGGAGGCTGCGGAGGCTGTGGAGGCTGTGGAGGCTGTGGAGGCTGTGGAGGCTGCGGAGGCTGCGGAGGCTGCGGAGGCTGTGGAGGCTGTGGAGGCTGCGGAGGCTGCGGAGGCCTGGCAGTCAATCTTCAAGTTGGGTTCTTGTACTAAATAGGGCGCATATGGATGTGTTGGAATTTCTGTTGAATATGGGTCGTGCTGAGTGTTGGATCGACTGACAGACTGTAAGGAAGACCTGACCTTGATCTGGACTCGTTACTGTGTGTTCAGAAACAGGCTAGCGTTCTCTCTGAGAGGAGTCACTTCTCAGTACAGGACTTCCTGCGGCGCGTTTGCGGCTAGGTGAGGTGGATTATGGTTAGGCATGGTCTTCCTCTGGCCAGACATGAGCTGACTTATAACCAGCATGACCAGACAGCTGGACATGTTCTAGCATGATAATCAGCAGAGGGAGGGCCATCATCTGTGTGTGTGTGTGTGTGTGTGTGTGTGTGTGTGTGTGTGTGTGTGTGTGTGTGAGTGTGTGGTTGTGTGTGTGTGTGTGTGTATGCGTGTGTGTGTGGTTGTGTGTGTGTTTGTCCATGTGTTTTAACAGGACAATTGGTCAGAATACACACCACACTAGAAGGACATTTTGAATTAACAGGACAGGAGCAGTGTCCTGCTAATTTCGACAAAATTCTAAAAGTGTAGAATGGTTTCTATTGGTCCATTAACCCTAAAAATGCAAAAAAACCAAGATGTCCGTTTAATACATATAAACATGATTTGTGTGTAAAATCTGTGTATCACCACAGCGCCCCCTACGGCAGGTTGTGTACTAGCAGGACTTCATGAATATGCACACAGCGTCTTATGCTGATTGGTTGTCTGCCGGAAGGTCCTGATAATTACTACACTGTCCTTCCAATTCAAGTCGCTATTTACACAGGGGATGAGTTAGCAATACGATAAAAGCAAAATGTATTATAAACCATGTATCTTGAAATATTGAATGAAATTAACAAAATATTACGTAAGTAAGTTGTTTTCTTCTTCCTGAATAAATCAAACTATGCTCTTTAGAAACGAAAAAGGAATTCTTATTTTGTCATACCCCTCCTCTTCTATCAACGTGGTACAATCCGTCAAGTTTTGCCGCGAAACATTAGTACTTTCTAATTGAACACCTCTCATCCCTGCATGCGTGGAGGACGAGGTAAGACCCATTTAATATTCTTTACACATTTAGGTACATATTGTTATGTAATCTGCTAAAACAATGACTAAAGGTAAATTATGCAGAATGGATTAGGTTACTTGATGTTTGTATGCACCAAAACATCTGATCTATGACAGTTTAGCTAGTTATTAGCAAGTGGCCAGTGACGTACGGTGAGGTTCTTGGCTGGGGAGGCACGTAGGCATACTGACTCTTTCAAAATCAGATTTACAAATATATTTATTCAACAGAGCAGCTGCTTGCACATTGACTAATGGTTATGTTTCATATCCCTAACAAGTAACACTAGCAGGTAGTAGCATTGCTACGAGTATTATGCTAGGTTGCTAGGTAACCGAAGCTAACTAGAGCTAGCTAGCTTCCGTTTTGGAAAAATAACATCTAATATCATTAAATCATATTGTATACTGAAATTACATGTACAAAGGAATGAAAGTACATTAAGAAGTGCGCAGACACACAGGTCCTGTGTAATACTCAACATGTAAGGTGCAGGAATAAGGAGGACTGAGTTTTGAAATTACATGTACAGAGGAATGAAAGTACATTAAGAAGTGCGCAGACACACAGGTCCTGTGTAATACTCAACATGTAAGGTGCAGGAATAAGGAGGACTGAGTACTGTACATGAGAAACAAACTCTCATTCAGTGATTGTTCTTTACATCTCAGATCTCCAAAGAGATGCCATGCCAGGCTGAGGATGTGGACGCATGCGGATCCTTTTCAGGCAACACACTAAAGGTAAGTTTCATCTTTTAAGGCATATTTATTGTCTAAAATAAAGTCATGAGAATGATATTCAGAAGTATTCAGACACACAAGTACGATGTAACCTTTATATGTAAGGTGCAGGAATTTGGAGGATTGAGTTTTGAAATTACATGTACAAAGGAATGAAAGTACATTAAGAAGTGCGCAGACACACAGGTCCTGTGTAATACTCAACATGTAAGGTGCAGGAATAAGGAGGACTGAGTACTGTACATGAGAAACAAACTCTCATTCAGTGATTGTTCTTTACATCTCAGATCTCCAAAGAGATGCCATGCCAGGCTGAGGATGTGGACGCATGCGGATCCTTTTCAGGCAACACACTAAAGGTAAGTTTAATCTTTCTAAGGCTTATTTATTGTCTAAAATAAAGTCATGAGAATGATATTCAGCAGTATTCAGACACACAGGTACGATATAACCTTAATATGTAAGATGCTGGAATTTGGAGGACTGAATTTTGAAATTACATGTACAGAGGAATGAAAGTACATTAAGAAGTGCGCAGACACATAGGTCCTGTGTAATACTCAACATGTAAGGTGCAGGAATAAGGAGGACTGAGTACTGTACATGAGAAACAAACTCTCATTCAGTGATTGTTCTTTACATCTCAGATCTCCAAAGAGATGCCATGCCAGGCTGAGGATGTGGACGCATGCGGATCCTTTTCAGGCAACACACTAGAGGTAAGTTTCATCTTTTAAGGCATATTTATTGTCTAAAATAAAGTCATGAGAATGATATTCAGAAGTATTCAGACACACAAGTACGATGTAACCTTTATATGTAAGGTGCAGGAATTTAGAGGATTGAGTTTTGAAATTACATGTACAAAGGAATGAAAGTACATTAAGAAGTGCGCAGACACACAGGTCCTGTGTAATACTCAACATGTAAGGTGCAGGAATAAGGAGGACTGAGTTTTGAAATTACATGTACAGAGGAATGAAAGTACATTAAGAAGTGCGCAGACACACAGGTCCTGTGTAATACTCAACATGTAAGGTGCAGGAATAAGGAGGACTGAGTACTGTACATGAGAAACAAACTCTCATTCAGTGATTGTTCTTTACATCTCAGATCTCCAAAGAGATGCCATGCCAGGCTGAGGATGTGGACGCATGCGAATCCTTTTCAGGCAACACACTAGAGGTAAGTTTCATCTTTTAAGGCATATTTATTGTCTAAAATAAAGTCATGAGAATGATATTCAGAAGTATTCAGACACACAAGTACGATGTAACCTTTATATGTAAGGTGCAGGAATTTGGAGGATTGAGTTTTGAAATTACATGTACAAAGGAATGAAAGTACATTAAGAAGTGCGCAGACACACAGGTCCTGTGTAATACTCAACATGTAAGGTGCAGGAATAAGGAGGACTGAGTTTTGAAATTACATGTACAGAGGAATGAAAGTACATTAAGAAGTGCGCAGACACGCAGGTCCTGTGTAATACTCAACATGTAAGGTGCAGGAATAAGGAGGACTGAGTACTGTACATGAGAAACAAACTCTCATTCAGTGATTGTTCTTTACATCTCAGATCTCCAAAGAGATGCCATGCCAGGCTGAGGATGTGGACGCATGCGGATCCTTTTCAGGCAACACACTAGAGGTAAGTTTAATCTTTCTAAGGCTTATTTATTGTCTAAAATAAAGTCATGAGAATGATATTCAGCAGTATTCAGACACACAGGTACGATATAACCTTAATATGTAAGATGCTGGAATTTGGAGGACTGAATTTTGAAATTACATGTACAGAGGAATGAAAGTACATTAAGAAGTGCGCAGACACATAGGTCCTGTGTAATACTCAACATGTAAGGTGCAGGAATAAGGAGGACTGAGTACTGTACATGAGAAACAAACTATCATTCAGTGATTGTTCTTTACATCTCAGATCTCCAAAGAGATGCCATGCCAGGCTGAGGATGTGGACGCATGCGGATCCTTTTCAGGCAACACACTAGAGGTAAGTTTCATATTTTAAGGCATATTTATTGTCTAAAATAAAGTCAGGAGAATGATATTCAACAGTATTCAGACACACAGGTACGATGTAACCTTAATATGTAAGGTGCAGGAATTTGGAGGACTGAGATTTGAAATTACATGTACAAAGGAATGAAAGTACATTAAGAAGTGCGCAGACACACAGGTCCTGTGTAATACTCAACATGTAAGGTGCAGGAATAAGGAGGACTGAGTACTGTACATGAGAAACAAACTCTCATTCAGTGATTGTTCTTTACATCTCAGATCTCCAAAGAGATGCCATGCCAGGCTGAGGATGTGGACGCATGCGGATCCTTTTCAGGCAACACACTAGAGGTAAGTTTCATCTTTTAAGGCATATTTATTGTCTAAAATAAAGTCATGAGAATGATATTCAGAAGTATTCAGACACACAAGTACGATGTAACCTTTATATGTAAGGTGCAGGAATTTAAAGGATTGAGTTTTGAAATTACATGTACAAAGGAATGAAAGTACATTAAGAAGTGCGCAGACACACAGGTCCTGTGTAATACTCAACATGTAAGGTGCAGGAATAAGGAGGACTGAGTTTTGAAATTACATGTACAGAGGAATGAAAGTACATTAAGAAGTGCGCAGACACACAGGTCCTGTGTAATACTCAACATGTAAGGTGCAGGAATAAGGAGGACTGAGTACTGTACATGAGAAACAAACTCTCATTCAGTGATTGTTCTTTACATCTCAGATCTCCAAAGAGATGCCATGCCAGGCTGAGGATGTGGACGCATGCGGATCCTTTTCAGGCAACACACTAAAGGTAAGTTTCATCTTTTAAGGCATATTTATTGTCTAAAATAAAGTCAGGAGAATGATATTCAACAGTATTCAGACACACAGGTACGATGTAACCTTAATATGTAAGGTGCAGGAATTTGGAGGACTGAGATTTGAAATTACATGTACAAAGGAATGAAAGTACATTAAGAAGTGCGCAGACACACAGGTCCTGTGTAATACTCAACATGTAAGGTGCAGGAATAAGGAGGACTGAGTACTGTACATGAGAAACAAACTCTCATTCAGTGATTGTTCTTTACATCTCAGATCTCCAAAGAGATGCCATGCCAGGCTGAGGATGTGGACGCATGCGGATCCTTTTCAGGCAACACACTAGAGGTAAGTTTCATCTTTTAAGGCATATTTATTGTCCAAAATAAAGTCATGAGAATGATATTCAGCAGTTATACATTAACTTTATTTAAATCTGAATTCATAAGAATTGCATTCAGCTGTGTATAGATTCACAGGTTTTTTTTTTTTTTTGAGATAGCAATTGAGTGCTCATGCAAACAGACATCCACAGTTGGTTTGCGTTCTACTCGTGGGCCTCTATGAAGTCACATACAAAGATGGCAAAGGGTGCCGTATGCCAATTAGATTTTTCAACGTTTCCTGGTTTATTCTGTGAAAGTCTGCTTTTGTCCAAACTTAACTGCATGTGCCAAATGACACATGCAGTGACATGACATGGCAAAGGTAACTTAAGTTAACCAAACTTTCTCTGTAATACTCATCTTTATTTCTATGTATGTAATGAAGTATATTATATTTTATTACAGGTTGTGCAAGAACTGTTGATGGTCGGGCAACCTGTCGAGGAACCTGCGCCATTATCACAAGGTTAACTCTTATCCTCAGTCTACATGTCACCTTCTTTGATTGCTTTTAGGCTATGAAATAATGCATTGTGGATTCAGACCTTCTTCACTCGTTTCAATGTTGTTGTCACGGCAACAGTTCAGGTAAATGGGAGGCATGTAAGCTAAATTTCAAGTGATGTGAATGTAGATTACAGAAGTAGTAGCTTTAACCGATGACCAGGAAATTATTTTCAATCTAACAATGAACTTTTTGAATACATTACAGTGCAACAAGGAACATATAGGCCTGGCTGCTGCTCTTCAGTACGCACGACAGCAACGACACTGCCTTCAAAATAAAAGCACTTCTAATCATATCATTCATAATGACAAATCAACTTGGAAGCAAATAATGTTCCAGCCTAAGCGCTTTACAGTGAATGTATTTGTTATTTATTATTCATCCATCAGTTGCTTGAGCATCTTGGACTTCACCGTATTTAAGGACCCTACCCTACAACAAATAAATGCTCATCCATTGTTATTTGTCTTTATTTCTTCATTTCAGCACAAAGTCAACACACAGATGCTAAGGGGGAAGAACCCAACAGAAGACTAAAAAAGAAGGACAAAGGGCCCAGCAGAAAAAAGAACACGAAGAAACATTCTGGTAAATGCGAAAACACATACTCAGTCACTAAACACCAAGTTACTTAAGTATAACTGAAGAATGATAAAAATAAATTATCCATACCACCCAAAGGCAATATGATGACCATTCTCTTCTTTCTGCGGGATACTGTTTATACTACTACTACTATTCCTTATTTAAAACATGTTTAAAGTGGAGTTGGTTTTCATTGATTTATTTGTCTTTTTTTCTAGTATCTCTGGAAAGTGCCAGGAGAGCAAAAAAGCATCTTTGGTCTCCCATGGAGGTTGCCGCAGTCATGAGACATTTTGGCCAACACATCAAAAAAGGGAAACTGGCCACTATGATTGAATGCCAGCAATGCAAGAAGGCTGAAAATCTTGCTCTGGCTGGTCGCTCTATCCAAAACATAAGAGATTTTGTAAGGAATCGGGGCGTAACTTTGAAAAGAAAAGAAAATCCTGGATAGATACAACACCCTGCAGCAGAGCTGAAACATATCCAACATCACATCCTACATCACACCCAACATCACATCCAACATCCCATCCATGACATCTAACACCATACAGCTACAGTACATCACATCCAACATCACATCTAACACCATACAGCTACAGTACTTCACATCCAACATCACATCTAACACCATACAGCTACAGTACATCCCATCCAACATCACATCTAACACCACACAGCTACAGTACATCCCATCCAACACCACATCTAACACCACACTGCTACAGTACATCCCATCCAACATCACATCTAACACCACACAGCTACAGTACATCACATCCAACATCACATCTAACACCATACAGCTACAGTACATCACATCCAACATCACATCTAACACCACATCCAACACCAGGCCTGTTGTAACTGGAACACTGTTAGACATGCATTGGTCTAGTAGACATGCATAATTTCATTTTGACATTTATAAATGTTTTCCTTTCTGTTCACAAATACATTTCTGTTGCTCTGATATGTGGTCAAGGCGCTGTAAAATCCAGTTTACTTCTTTCTGTTTAGTCATATTCCATTTATCCATGTTTGGCCTTTTTAATACACATAAACTTCACGTTTGTGTATGTGTATGGCTATGGTCCTGATAAAAAAGTTGGTCCTGGCAATTACTGTTTGTGTCATGGGCGGAGCTAAGTACCTCATTATCTTGTGTCCTCTTAATACAGCATTCCGTCAGGTTCTTGTATCTTGAGTTCTGATGTGTGTATCTAACTTTTGAAGTGAGATTTGTGCTGTATGGCTCAAATAAAATTTTTGAAGATTCACTACATCTTTCTAGCATAAGTGGAAAGAGGTGTCCGTTTAGTGTTGCAAAAAACTGGTTTGAAAAAATTGTCCCTCTAATACATAAGGACCTGTATAGGTGTGTGTGTGGTTGAAAGGAAGAGTGTCCACTCCCTCACGTTCTTCCATTCTCTCATCTTTCTCACATGAAGCAGGAGGTGTCACTAAGGGTACGTAAGGGTGTTGAGTGGGGATTAGTAATGTTATTACTATTCTACTGTGTTATTTTCCTACTACTGTGTGTGTTGTAAAGGTGTAGTAGCTGGTCTCAGATGGGATGTTGTCCGTGGTCAGCTGATGCTGCAGTGAAGAGGGGTCAGCTGATGCTGCAGTGAAGAGGGGTCAGCTGATGCTGCAGTGAAGAGGGGTCAGCTGATGCTGCAGTGAAGAGGGGTCAGCTGATGCTGCAGTGAAGAGGGGTCAGCTGATGCTGCAGTGAAAAGGGGTCAGGTGTCTGGCAGTTGTCTGGTCAGAGGAGGGTCTGGACCAGAGAGAGTCTGTCTGGACCGCAGTGGGGGAGGGCTGTGGTCCTGGTTCTGGTCCTGGGTCCTGGTTCTTGTCGTGGGTCCTGTTCCTGGTTCTGGGTCCTGGTCCTGGGTCCTTGTTCTGGTTCTTGTATTGGTTCTCGTTCTAGTCTTGGTTCTGGTTCTGGTCCTGGTCCTGGGTCCTGGGTCATTGTTCTGGTTCTGGTCCTTGTATTGGTTCTCGTTCTAGTCTTGGTCCTGGGTCCTGGGTCCTGGGTCCTGGTTCTGGTTCCTGTCCTGGGTCCTGGTCCTGGTCCTGGGTCCTGGGTCCTGGGTCCTGGTCCTGGTCCTGGTTCTGGGTCTTGGTCCTGGGTCCTGGTCCTGGTCCTGGGTCCTGGGTCCTGGGTCCTGGGTCCTGGTCCTGGTTCTGGGTCTTGGTCCTGGGTCCTGGGTCCTGGTCCTGGGTCCTGGGTCCTGGGTCCTGGGTCCTGGGTCCTGGGTCCATTCTTTTATTGAGGTGTCAAGTAACTGTATTCTTGTAACCATTAATTTACTATGTTTATTTATACAATAGTTTTCAATGAAACTTGTGCTATATGTTTTCAATGTTTCGTTTTTAATTCCAGTAAAGCATTAATATTGGAAGACAGAGGATGTTACAAAGTAGTGTACTCGCTTGATCTGTATTTGAAACATAACATGTCATGTACGCCACTATTGTGACATTTTATACATTGACGTTTTTTTTATGGTTGAAAATATGAAGCTTTTATATGCAACTAGTGTGTATTGGACATTTTGATTATTTGGTATTGCACATTCAGCTATGGTTTGCATGATAAAATACTATGTAACTATTCAAACCAACACAAGGCCTAATGGGAAAATGATTGCATTTTTCACTCACTGCCATTCACAACTGTATATTAGTCCCTTCCAATGGACTCTAAATGCTAGATATTTATTAGATTCATTTAGCCAATGTCAAATGAGATACAAATCAATAGTAAGCATATTTAAATTTTCCATAGTAGGTGCATGTGATTGGTTCCAGGAAATGTTATTGTCTTGGCATGATTTTATTATGCTGAATGGGATT
>NC_061082.1:20617541-20625041 GCF_021917145.1 Hypomesus transpacificus | reverse complement strand
GCCACGACTGTAGTTATAGTTGTCTATAAAAAAAATACATATATTCAAAGATGATCTATATAAGTTTGCTCGTATCTTAGGTAACAGTTCTCCATCATTAGCAAATGCACTTATTCAACTTCTTGACAATATCAAGTGACTCTTGAACACCAAAGGATTCGCATAATTCCATTTTTGTAATTGGAAATTCCAGGGCCTATTCATGTGAAAATGAATCCAATTTCCTTATAACAAGACCCTCTGCAGTCTATTCAATGTAGAGAGTTAAAATTAAAGGTGTTGGATATCTAACACTTCTGATAGGAAGAAGAAGACAGGTATTTAATGTATGGATATTCAAATTCTGCTGCCATCCATGTACTGTACAACTGTATGGTGAGCAGGAGCACAGCTGGCCCATTTGTGTGGAGTATTGGGATTACTGTCACCTTTGTCTGCATATTTTTCTTTGATTAATGTCACCAAATGCTGTGTCTTCCAATCCAGAACCTAGTTCATTTGCATGATTTTTTATACACGGTGCAAATTTGGGGATAAATTAGTCAGTCTGCGATGTTGGTTTGCACGGAACAGAATGATTTCACTGAAGGCAGGAAGTCACACCAGGCTCCCTCCAGACCTACACCTGGGAAATATGCTAATAGGATGAACAACCATTATGACCTTATTTACCTTCATCTAAAAAGCAAGAATTAGCATGGTGGGTAATAATCAAGATGCACAGCAATGTTCCTCTCTCTATGAGTTATCTACAGTGAGTCAGAATGGAGACGTCAACTTAGTGAAATGTAGCCTGCCATCCCTTGGCTGATTTAAAGCGTTTAACGTCACCATCTCCTTATCCTGCCAGGGAGGAACCAGATGGGAGCTATGATGAGGTAGTTCACTTAGCTGTTTAGAGAGCAACATCTGGAAACACAGGTTTCATCAACACTACTGGATCCCTCATTTTCTCTAAATTAGCGTCATTCAATTAATCTAATTATTAGGCGTGCAAAAACTCAACGGCTAATAGAATCTCATTATCCCGTCATTATAATCCCAGAGTCGTGAGTGTTTAGCTACATTTCCAAGCACGCACACACGTGGCTGACAGGAGTACGGCAGTGCAGAACACGCAGCGCGCTGGTCGGCTCCGACGCTTTCAGAGATGCTTGGAAATATATTTTTGGATAAACCACAATCAGTCCAGATCTTCTGACACCCACCGTTTTTCTTTTCATTTTCAGGAACAGAACAAAACACTTTTCATGATTTACATTAACAATAATTTTGTTGTATTTTTGGGTTGCAGCGATGCAAATGAGCCCCCTCTCCCTGAGCATGGTGAGACCAGAACATGACCCATGTCAGGACCATTATCACCTTCTGACTGGAGCTATTCCACAGACACTAAGCAGTAGCTCAGATCCCCTGTGGGGCTACTTCTGCTACATTTGTCGCAAACAAAAAGCGGCTCATCAATTTGATTTGAAAGACGTTTTCCTCCTGTCACTTGACACCGCCGGGCGTAATGGACAGGTTGGGATGCATGATCAGTGGCACAGCCTCCTCACACAGTTCCTTTCACACGCCTCATATGAGGCGAGCCTAAAGTGGCCTGTGCAAGGCCTGCTATTCCACAGCTCCCCCGCCCCCCTCCTGGATCACCCGCTGTCCGGAAGGATCCTCTCCCCAGGCTGGAGTGGCCCCTGCTGCGCTGCCGGAGGGGGCTAGAGGGGGCTAGAGGGTGGGGGGTGAGGTGGGGGTGAGGTGGGGGTGAGGTGGGGGTGAAGTGGGGGTGAGGTGGGGGTGAGGTGGGGGTTGGAGACCCAGAGCACACTGGCAACCCCCCTCTTCTTCAGTGCTCCAATCTTACCCTCCCATCCCCCATATCGACAGACGCTCTATTCATGTGTGTGTGTGGGTCTGTGTGTGTGTGTGTGTGCGTGCGTGTGTGTGTGTGTGTGAAACACTGAGTACACAGGGAGGGTATACACACAGAAGTTAGGGTTGTATTTTTGAATTATTCAATGTGAAAACTGTGCTAATTAACCAAGAATCGCAATTAAAAAAAAATATCAACATTTTCTTTAGCTGATCTTGATCCGTTTTGGCCTGCACACCTGAGTGTTGGTTTAAGCATAACCCGGTCCGGTTCTCTCTGAATAAGATTTCTTTTCTTCAAGGTTTGAGTGTGCATTTCATCATCTAAACACACTTGAACCTTTCCAGCAGGTGTCTATCTGCAGCTCTCCAGCCGCACGTCTGATACAAACACTCTGGGAGATTCTCTCACACAGGGAGAGGAGATACCCATTTCTTCAAGGCAAAATATATATCAAGAATTAAACAAAGAAAATAGCTGCATCAAATTCTGATGGCGAAAAGCTAAGCCTTCAATTTGAGCTTTCCCTTGGAAGAAAGCTGAATTTTGCCCGAATATATTCCTTTGTGGAAAGGAAGCATATTGTGTTATCACGAGAGCCTGTTTACCTTGTGAATCTACATATGGCTATCTAATATCTTTGTTCCATTGAGCAGACAGAGCAGACAGTCCCAGGGGTGTGAAGGCTGGGATTATGCATGGCGGGGGTTGAACTATTGCCCCTGTGTGATTGAAAGACCTCCAAAAGCTTAGGTCCCTGTTTATTGTACATTTGCATTGCTCAGTTCCAGCGAGCTGCAGGGGTCTATCAGGAGTGAGCCAGCTCAAATCTGGGCCATCATCTGGTTCACGTCGGATATCCTCATGCCTTCCAGCCAGCAGGGAAGGAAGGGGCTTATAGGCAATCATTTAGTCTGATTGACTAGGATATGCTCTGATCAATATCTCATAGCCGGCTCCTTATGCTGGAAGAAAACAAATCAAGTGGAGTTGTATTACTGTGTACTTACACTGGCATTTAGGATTAGCCATCAGGATGGTCCTCTTCCATTCAGACGACTTAGAAGACGGCTAGTTTCAATAGTCTCCAATTATAAAACAAGCGACAAAAGAGGCTTTGATCATTTTAAATATTGTTTGAATCGGTCATTTCCTGAGGATGGTGTCGAACAAGACGCATTCCATGTCAGTGTCCTCCATTCGTAATACAGATCTATTAACTCCAATAATTAAGTTTGGATGCAAGCCCTGAAGTGGTCAACTATGCAATTTCACTAATTCGTCGTGGTGAGAGGTTGACCTTAAGAGATGTAATTACACACACCTGAGTTACACGGGGGCCCAAGAGGCTGCTCAGCGTTTAGTGGGGAATAAGGTATCATTAGCAGAAAACAATTAGCCCACGGTGATGTCAGTGCATCTGAGAACCTACACAGCTACTGGCTGTAAGCTAACAACTGATTAGGATCCATAAGGAAATAGCTCAGCATGGAAAATATACAACATACATTCCTTTCAGCAGATTCATCTTTTGTCCATCGTAATTATTTGAAAACAAACAATTAGAAAATCTTGTTTTTAACCAGTCAAATACATCTTGGTCGAAAAGGATCCTTGAATGTTGTTCTCCCTATGGAGGACAACATTAGCTATGCATGGTTACCAGTTGTTGAATTAAGTGGTCTGTGGTAACTTCACATAAACACAAATTATTTGTGAATTTTAATAGGTCCATCCACGCCTCATAACTATGCATGGCTTCATACTTTCATAATTGACAGAAAATATGAACTAGGCCAAGGGTCACCTATTAGAATGACTTTTCATTTAATTTTTTGACAGCCCGATACACAGATGCAAGACAGATTTGGGAGGAATATACATGTAGCACACAGGAGCCTTCCCAGTGAAACCTTGTAGCTCCCTGGGGGAGCAAACACCTCTGTTATAATTACACAATACTACACACACACACACACACGCACGCACGCACATAAACACACACACACACACGCACACACACACACGCACGCACATACACACACACGCACGCACATACACACGCACACACACACACACACATGCACGCAAATGCATACACGCACACACGCCTTCACGCACGGACATTAGTACTAAAACAGCTAAATAAATGTGACTTGCACACTGTATATCGGCCCATTACAGTCATTGTAAGACATAGCTATCTTGCAATAACCTTGTTCATTAAAAAAAGATCTGGATCCAGATGAACAACTGAATGGCCCTAAATACAGTAAGAACAACATTATGTACTGTACACTTGTTTTGCAATGGCAAGCTCACAAGGCGACCAAATCAAACATAAATAAGATCGGGCAGTGTTGATAGGAGCAGAGTGTACTTTAGACACATCAACCTCTCAAGTGTGCACTCAACACCAATGCACTCAGTCCTGATAACAGCACATGGACACTGAACAAACACTACAGCACACGGCTGCCTCTGTCAGGTCAACTTCAGGTCGTCAGGCCTTATGCCCCCTGTCCCCCACCGCCCCCAGCCCCCCACCCCCTGTCCCCCACCGCCCCCAGCCCCCCACCCCCTGTCCCCAAGCCCCTCTCCCACCCCCCCCAGCCCCCACCCCCTGTCCCCAAGCCCCTCTCCCCCACCTCCCCCCAGCCCCCCCCTTTGCTGTTGTAAAGAGGTGAGTAAAAACAACAGAACAATCAGGCGTGGGACGTTTGAGAATGTGTGGCCTCGTCACCCTAGGAACACTCTTTGTATTCTTATGATGTGCATCTACCTCTGGGCTGTACCAGTGAGACAGAGACAGGATTCTACTGGGCGAATTAGAACGTGCATCCCACTCGCAATTATAGCAGACAGACCTGACATTGTAGCGTCCCATCCAGCCAACACTGCTGGCTTTGTTTAGGTGACGTCTGGCAGGGGTAGACCAGAGGAAAATATTTTTGACTGAGTCATCGGCTGCACATTGTTTGGGGGAGGTTTGTGGTCTGGATCAGGAACAGAGAAGAAGTGAGGTTTTAACATCTCTGCTTCTTGCTCCCTCGAGGAACATGCTCAGTCCATGGTGAAAACAGCTCTAGACCAAACACTGCCTCTGCTCCATCACGTTTTGGATCGTTTTGTTCTACAGAAGGTTGTTGACCAGTTAGCTGGTTTGTGAACTGCCTCTGTGTGGCGTCCCAGGAGAAGAGCTGATTCTATTGAACTTCTACTTCACTAGACGACAGGCCACAGGAAACACAGCTGCACTCCACACAGGGTAAAGACTATATTAGTCTTTAACAGTTAATGGCCGAGCTTTTCCTTCCATTTACAGCTGTGTTGTCTACAACATACACACTCGTAAACACACCTGCAGCATGGTGAGTGAGGAAACGTCTCATCAGTAACATGCTCTGTACACTCTGCACTCTGCAAAATCCTCGGAACCACAATCAAGACAAAGAAAAACACGAGGGAGAGAGTTATATCTTTAAGCCATTCAAAACTGCATCAAGAGACAAGCCTTTTCTAAAACAACACAGATACAAGATGACACGATGATGAACCCCCTGTGTTACCCCCGAGTGTTACAGTAGCTCTGTGTTTTGGTAAAAGGATATCATTAATCATGGGTATAATCAGATGACATCAGGTCACAACCCACTAAGTGTGTTTTCCTCATTATGGTAATATGTTGAAGAAGGGGTGAGTTTCTGTCCTCCTCCTCTCTCTCTCCCTCCTTTCTCCTGTCTCTCTTCTCTCTCTCCCCTTCTCTTGTCTATGTCCCCCTCCCCTCTCTCTCTCTCTGTTTGACACTTCCTTTCATGACAGCTTGCTCCTGCTAAAGGAAAAAAAACCCTAGATTCGACACTGCACTCATCTGATCCACTGTCATCACAAGTACTGCATTTAGTTTCTTCAAAAATCATTCAAAAGCACAGCACAGCAAATGACTAATGATCATCTTTCAAAGCCTTAAAAACCAAGACATCATCAAAATCCCTTAAAGAAGCACAATATGTTGCCACCATGTTTTTAGACATGTATTGACTAGCTATTTGCATTTTTGTAAAAAAGTCAAAGTTACTATCACAAAGTGCAATGTTAGTTTGAATGGATGTCTTCCTCCACCCTGAGCCATCCAGACTGGGAGTATCTCTCTGGCAGAGGAGGAGAAACCCTGCAACTATTTACCATCTCCCTGATATATGAAGTTTGTGGTTTTGATTGTGTGTGATAATGTTCAGGGAGAGTGACCTTTAGTGGCAGCTGGACTGTAGGATAATGAGGATGTGTTGCTGAGCGCACAGTGTACGAGGACAGTGACAAGGCCGGCAGAGGCATCCACGTTAAACGGATCGATCGCCCGGCACCGTGTGGGGAGGGAAGAATCTGAAATATTTCAACCCCCCCCCCCCTACACAGACACACACACACACACACACAATACACAGGTGGATATGAGATCTCATCGAACGACTGTGAGGATCTCCGGACAGGGAAGTGTGTGGGGGAATAGGAAAACAGCTTCTCAGAAGGATTTTTGAAAACATTTATTACATTTATTGAATAAAAAATGGGCTGGAATTCGAAAAAAAACTGTCCAAGTTAAACAAAAATTGCATTCTGTTGGCATAAATTGAAAAAGAAAAATTGTGTATTTACCATACAAGTAAAATGTACTTTTACTGACTGTTTTCATATGTAAAACAGAGTAACTTCCAACTTCCAAGACACAGCAGCAGTGACTGGAGAGGAGGAGGAGACGATGACAGATTGATACTGTGATGAATTCTCTTAACTACACCTTCTCATTAAGTCAATCCAGGGTAATATGGCCAGGGAGAGATCTCTATCCTCTTCACCCCAGCTCAGCACCCCCCCGCCCCAACAAGCACCCGACTCCCGTACAATTAAGTGGGCCAATCAGAGCAGCTTAGAATCACTCCTCTAGTGCCTCAACTACATAATTAACCAAAATATTTCATCAGCAATGAACCAGCCACATGGATTTCATGTCAATCAGAATGTGGTAATCTTCCTGTGGCTTTTGCTTCGAGGACTACTGAGAGTGATTGAGGCAATCTGATGTCAAATCCTTTTCCCCCCACAGGGTTGGGTTCTATTAAGGTAATAATGTATTACACAAACTCTGCTACCACATTTCAAACAGGATGTGAGATGTTCTGGTCTGGTGTGAGAAGTGTCGGTTAAGAGCGGTTCATCTCTAACCCTAACCCTGCTGTGACTGTGAGAGCAGCACTCCTGCACAACATCAACCTTCCAAGTTTTGCCTCACAGCGCTTATCACTCACATCCCTGGACAGGACTTTACACCAGGTCCTCTTGCAGCCAAGACGAGCCAAAACTCACTAAAAGGTGCTTACAGAAACTCAGCTGACAGAGTCCAGCACACAGAGTGTTTCGCAAATTGTCCAAAATAATTACTTCAGTTTACTAATACAACAAATGACAATATTTACAGGTAGGAACAGTATACGGCCCTGCATTAAAGCCTGTTGAAGCAGAAGGGATGTGATCAGGACAGAGCAAAGAAGAAGCTTCCCCTGTCAACACACACAGACAGACTAGCTGCCGTCTGAGAGGAAAGGGGCAGCGCAACACCAATTAGAAAGCCTTTC